>NW_010174034.1:46130-55860 GCF_000695765.1 Mesitornis unicolor
TCTACTCACAGGGCTGCTTTGGAAGAGCTTTGGTCACTAATTTTTTTCCACAGTCCTGCAATGTGTTTGTCATGAGCTCATAGGTTTCCTGAAGTCAGGTAATTTTGTCTGCTACCACAACTTAGGTCAGTCCTCAGCCACAAGGTAGGTCTTCAGTTTTAGCCTAAGGGTAAATATTATTTACTGTTCTGTTTTCATACAGCCAGCTTTGCATCTCACATCGATATCAAACAGGAATTAAGCCAAACACAGTTAGACACTGCCAACACAACCTACGTGGGGGGGTTAAATTACTTGCTCTTGATACAGTACTGGGTGGAGATAAATTAAAAGGTGGCACCTTAGCAACCATTTAAGTCAGAAAAAGAAGGCCAAAGACCATACCACATCAAGGTATGGACACAGAAGGAAGTTTTCCCCTAGGCACCTGGAGTTGTGCTTCCATTCACCCCTCACCCCACCCAAAACCACTGCTACAACGACACAACAGAACACCTCTCGCTTCTCAAACACCTCCTCAACCTAAGCAATTGTCCTCAAAAGACAAAAAGGCTTCAACACACAGGCACACACATATGCTTCTCCCAGAAGGAAGAGGGATGGTGTGTGCTTCCTGGGGCTTAGAAACACATTCAAACCACAACTTTCAAGAAGCAAGGAGAGGACTCCAAGCCCTGCACCCAGCAGAATCAGTCTCACGTTTTACAAGCCGGTCGAGGCCGTTTGCATTCTTCAAGCTGGGAGGTACGTGCCTCGGCACCCAAAAGGGAGCGGTTCGTCTTTCCAGCTCTTGTAAAACCCAATTACCCAAGATCTATGAGCAGCTGCTTTGACACCGCTCTGAGAAAGCAAACAGTCAGCAATCAGCATCTTAGAGAACTTTAACAGCAGCCAAAAGCAAGGCAGCTGCAAAAAACTGTTGTTTTACTATTTCCTTTATAAAGAGTTAAGAGACTTCCGCTGATTTATTACATTAATGTATACAAGGTACTTATTTAAAAGTTTAACAGATAGTTTGCTAAACTACTGAAAGTCAAGTCTTTCACTACATTCTTTTTAGTGAGAAACTTCACTCCCTTAAAGCAGCATTAGTGAAAAAATGTTATCTTCGTGGTGATTGGTTAAATGAAATAAAAATGTAGAACTGCATTTTTTTTATTTTTTGAACACTGTACTTTGAATGCAAAAAAAAAAAGCTTGAGAATGTTATGAAGACTGAATAGAAGGCTTACATTTTAAAAATGCCCTTCTCTTCTGATCTTCATTTGCCTCATCCATATCCTTTTTAAACATGTCATAGTCTCAGTCTTCAGTTCTTCACTGTGTATTTAAGAAGTGATTCAAACATGCATTTATCTATCTGTGGAAACAGAGATCTATAAAAAGGCTCTGAAGATGCACAGTAAAGTCAGTTCCATATGGACCAAAACAAAACTTTAAAAAGTAATAAAGAGATACGGAGAAGTTAAGACTCCCAGTGACACTTCCAAAGAAAAACATTAACTTTGTCAACTGTTGGATCCTAAGCCATCCTGACAGTCAGAAATCAGAGCATCCCAGTGAGTAAATTAAAATCCGAAAGCCTCAAGAGGAGCTATATAAATAATAATGCACTTTCCTCCCACCCCCTTAAGTCTTGCTGCAAATAATTTAACGGGATAAAAAAATGTTCCTGAAAAGAACTGAGCAGACATTTCAACAGGCTTTTAAACTTACTTTATTTGCTGAGTTTGGATAGCATGCATCATTTTACAGCACCGGTAAACAAGTCAGTGAAGCATAACTGCTTTTAGGAACTTGTACTGTGGAATGTCTTCAAAACCATCACCCTCGCCCCTCCACTCCAGCTAACACTGGCTGAAGACAAGACAGACGGATATCCGGGCAACTTCCTTACAGCTAAAAATACTCATAGCAGCGACTTTTATAGGAGGGTTTTATTAAATCAAGTCATTGCACTTGGGTCATTTATTGCTATAGCGAACAAAGGCCATTAAACAACACACACCTTTCATTTGTGGTTTTAACTGATTGTCTTGTTCTGTTCCTCTCCTACAAGCTTACATGCAGACGCAATTTCTGCAGAAATCCATTCCCGGATTTGTTTCATGCTCTGATCACAGTGAAGAGCTTGGATAACAAAATTGGCTATTCCATTACGTTCGATTCTTGCTTTTCCTCACCTGACTTTAGAGGTATGAATTCTAAATAAGAGTTTAGTGTTTGACGAGAAGCGTTTCTGCTGCACGCTGTTCCTCAATGTAAAGATCTGGCTCAAGTATTCATTTGAGATGCATCTGGGCAATGAAAAGTCAAAAGCAATAGTATTGAATCAGCTTATTAGCAATGTGACTAGCAAATATTAACCAATACTTGCATAGTATATTAAGCAAATTTCATTATTGATTTAAGTCAGCAACTGACAAATATCCTCCAATTGACTTTTTATATGTTTATATTTTATGATGCATCCACTGTGGAAAAAGTATATTCTCAAGAAACAATACTTCCATGTCACTTGCTCAAGTGACATACTAAATAATTACTATATTTATGACTATTTCCATTAATAGAAACTTCTCTTAGTTTACTTCTCTTAGCGATAAGTTGCCAAAACTATGGGGCATGTTTCTGTCATTTAAATTCATTTAGACCAAAAGGAGATTTACTAACAGAAATAATTCATTTGACTGGCTTTCTAAAGCTCTCCTGTTTTTTAATTCTTTAATCAAATGAACACAGCAATAAATATCATTGTCTCTCATCACTTTGTATATTATTTGTATATTATTCTGGTGCACTGTGTTGAGCTCAGGGGTTAAAGATAATGGCAACACAAAAGATTTCAACTGTTTTCCATCAAATATGAAAGACACTGTCTTGAAACCAGCACAATGCTGTCAAAGTAACCATTCCAATGACTCCTTAAAATACAAAGATGTGATTAAATTTAGAGGTACACAATATACTGACAAAGTTTATGGCATAAATATATAAATATTGAGACCTTTTGAGAGTATCAAAGTTCCAAAGGGATTTATTT
Organism: Mesitornis unicolor; assembly: GCF_000695765.1. NCBI lineage: Eukaryota > Metazoa > Chordata > Aves > Mesitornithiformes > Mesitornithidae > Mesitornis > Mesitornis unicolor. The sequence continues at coordinate 49,174 of NW_010174034.1, forward strand.
GGAGACATATAATAAACAAAACCTGACTATTGTAAAAAAACAGATCAGGATGCACATTTAACCGCTAGAAAGACTGATGACTTCAGTTTAGATACACAGAAGCACAGACGTCGCGACTTAAGGTTTACTTTTCCACGCTGTAATATTTTAGGCACACCAGGTCGAGTTAAGACTGGATTCTAATCTTCTTTCTGTATTTCTTGCGTTTTGTGGTTTTTAAAAGTTAATTTTGTCGTAACTTCATGATTCAGTCCCAAATCCCTTTTTAATCCAATAGTGCAAGTGACAAACCGTTCTGCTGAACTACTCGGATTAGACCATTCGTTCTTACCACAATGCATAGGAGTTTCACCTGCTTCATTGCATCAACAAATTCCTATCTTGTTACTCAATTTATAAACAGCATATTATTCATATCCTCACTGCAGACAGGCACAACAGCATAACCCCAGGTAAGACTGCCAAAAATTATACAAATATCATATATTCCCTTTTGCATGTAAGGAAAAAGTAGTGACTACAATTACGATACGGTTATTCCATCCCTCCCAATAGACTATTTTACAGATTAGTTGTAAAGATAGATCACCCCATTTATAGTATAGATCTCTTTAAAAATTAAGCTACAGGTATTCAATAAAAATCTAGGAAGAATTCCCTCTCTTTTCTATACAGATTCAGTAGTATTTTCAAGCAAACCAAAAAATAAGGTCTGCAATTCCAGCACAGTAAGAAATAAGGCCTCTTTTATATTGGCAAAAAAATTACACCATTATTCTTTTTTGTTTATCTCTCTGAATAGAAGACTATATTCCTTTTTTTACTATATTTTTTTCTTTAAGACTGTTGAACACCAGCATCCATTATTATGAAATAAGAGTCAGTTCTCCTCGTGTTCAGCTTTGAATTCCTGGCGAGTTAAAAAGATTGAGTCCATTGCTGTATCATGTAGACATCACTGCTTTCTTCAGTTTTTCTATTTCAAGCTGGAAAATGGACATTTTAAAAAGAAAGAGTCAGTATTAAAGTAACAATAATCTAAAATCTTCAGAGCTTTCATCAAAATTATAATCTTTATATTTCCAAGGTAAATAAGTAAAATCGTAACAGCAGCATTTGACAGTTCAATATTTACAGCTGATTTTATCCTACTATATTGCTAAACTAAAAAATAATTTTAAATAATTTAAAATTTGCCTATTGTTCTGGGACATGTTACTGGAGAAATTAACTCTGAATAAAGCAGCCAAAGCTAGGTTGTGGAATCACTTGACATGACCCCACGTAATGCTGCATCTTCAGCTCAGACTCACTTCCTAAAGCAGCCTTCACGCAAAATAATATGCTATGATTAATTTGTATTTCTTCAAATGGATTTAGAGGTCACATGGAAGTTACCTCCTCGTCAGCACCAGTGCATATTTAAGGCTACTTCATTGACTGCTTTAGAGACGCATTAAAAAGACGACTCAATGCAAGTTCTTCTTAAGTTTCAAAAGTAGCTTTGTAGTCAGTAAGTAATACAATTTCATAAATAAAATGCCCTTTTGTAACAGACTGAAGTAATATTCTACACTGAGCTCATCCCGTTAACTACTTAATGGCATCATACTGTAATGCAGGTAGCTGCCTTCGTCAGTAAATTGAGAGGGGTGGCGTTCATTCATAATGAAATTGTTCAGATACATTCTGTTCTTTTGGCAAATTATCCACTTAATATTTAAACAGTTCATTAAAAATTTAGGAAAGCTTACTTTTGCCCTGTTTCTCTTTTGATTACCTAAAGTAAATTTCTCCTTCAAGTCTCATAAAAGCTTACAAAATCTTCTCTGTTGGAACATGTCCAGTTGGACATACTCCTAGCAAAGAGCAGAATCTACCAACGCTAAACTGAAGTCACATCCCAACATTCATGCATACGGTTAAAAATAATTGTCCAGATAAAGTAAGTTGAACTAAGATGATCTGTGAATCTTCTATATACATCCAACTGCCTCGTGAGGCATTCAATCAACCACACAGTAACACAACAACTAAAAAAAAAAAAGGTTGAGTAGGTTCATTAGGACTTTCCTACAGCATCAAATTCCTGGACGTTGCCTACACACTTCTAAACTTCCCCCACCTCAAATTGTTAATATTACCTCCAGATTACTTCGCAATAGCTTCTCCTCTTCCAATTCCTTCTTCAGTTTTTCCAGTTCTCTCCTAAGAGTAGTTAAGATATCAGACATACAAGTTAGAGGGAGGAAAGAAAAAAACCAAAATCACATTACTGAGAATAGGAAACAAAGGGTCTGGTTGTAATTTTACAAGGGGAATTCACGTAACTGTCTGATGCTACATCTTATAAATAAGAAACTTACATATAAGTACATGTCCACTAGTGAATTGGTACTCAAATCTGTTGGACCACAAGCTTCCACCAACTCACAACACTTCTTATCTATCACTATGCACCTATTCTGTATTTATAATCACATTTTTAAGTGGGCCACTAAAATTTGCACTGTTATTTTGAGAGTTGAATTTAAACCAAAATAACTCAGCAACTTCTACATAGAGAACAGAAATTCTTTAGCATAGAAAGTTCCTAAAACATGTTTTATTTCATAACTACATTCAGGCAAGAAAGTGCTAAGAAGTATCATCAAGTTACTGAAGAATTAGTTCATTGATCTCCAAAACTCATAATTTCCTACTTTGCTTTGGAGACCAACTGATCCTGATGCTTTATAAACTCTCAAGAGGTTGCTCTAAAAGCCGGTTGGGTTAGCACAAGTCATCATTTAAGTAGCACCAAAATGAATGTCTGTGCTGTAAAACTAAAACCAGAAAAGATCTATTTCCCGCAGATTGATCTTTATTACGTTTACTCACAAGCAGTTACATTTTTCTTCTACATCATTCTCCAAACACAACCCTACCCACACACACACAGATGATGGGGCCACCATGGTCATCAATTTGCACAGCTCAGTAATATCTGACTACTAATATCTAACAGTACTAACTGCTTAAGAAAGATTTTCAAAAAGCTGTAGTGAATGCAGGAGTACAAAGTAAGAAGGAAAAAATGGATACAAACTCCAAAAATACTCTGACATTAAATTTATACATATTTAGGATATCTAGTTGGATTGACTTCTATTTAGAAGTTTTGAATTAATATTAATACTGAATAGCTTTTAAGAAGTTTGGCATTAAAGACATTTGGAAGATGTCTATATACCCCCTTAGTTATTGATGAGAAGGAAAATATTTACCCATGTTCTTTCTTCAGTGCGTCTACTAAACCCATCAAATCATTAATCTGAGTCCTGAGCTCTTCCACAGAAATTTTCTCATCATCCGTTTCTCCTTTAAGTTGGATGTCTCCAGGAAAAAAGTTGAGTATAACAGAACTCGGTCTCTGAGATGAAGATGGAATTGGTGGACTGAATGCAGATGGCTGAAAAAAATAAATCCACAGAAAGTTAAGAAATTAAATCTTCATGAACTGACAACTTACAGCATATAGATTGTACTGATATAGGAGCTACATGGGCACAGGTGTCCTTAATTTTCTACCCAAAAGGCAAAAGACAATGTCCAGTTCAAATGGACTACTGTGGTATATGAGATAGTTATTTTATAGAGCTCTTTGTTAAGCATTTCCCTCAGGTTCCTGCAGTCACTGGTAAGCTGCAGCTCTCTACACTTAAAAAAAAAAAGTGTGATTTAATGGAGCCCATTGGTTCATTATAAACATGCCTTCTGTGTACCTTTCTGACCTGCTCAGTTGTTCTGTCTGTCAGAAGACTAAAGACTGAGCAGACACGATGTTTACTTGGAAAATAACACCATAGTTTAATGCTACTTGATACAACAGTCCTCATCGAAACAGATGCACTTTATAGTAAAATATAAGTAATCTAAACTAAAATTTCTACTGTGAACTTTATATTAAATGACATGATTCACCTGTATTTAAATACAGCCACTTGCATTTAGATGGTTGCATCAGTCTAAACTGAAAATGTGAACAGAACACCTAGCTGCCTGATACTTCTCTAGCTCCTTGGTATCATACCTTTTTAGATTCAACTGGCTTTGGTTTGGCACTTTCTTCTTCTTTCTGCACCTTCAAATTTTTTTCTGGACTCGCATTTTGACTTGCCTGGTAAACCATACATAAAAAATTAAAAGGTTCAGAATTAAAAGAAAAACATTAAAAAAGTAAATTTAAAAAAGTCACATGTTTCTAAAGAACAAAAAAAAATAACCCAAACCAAACCAAAGAAACCCAAACCAAACTTAAAATGCTAGACTACCATAGCTTTCTTTCCTTCTTCAGAACTCTTCTTCCCCACAATATTTGTTCAGCTGAATTTAAATCAAACATAACAATTTGGGGCAGGATTTTCAAGGATCTCAGTACTTAGCAAGTCCCTGATATTTTTGGGAGCCTGTAGGTGCTTCTATAAAACACAGTCATTAACAGGCAGTAACTGTAGATGGTAACTGGCATGACTGAACCACATAAGATCTAATGATATAATTTGATTCAAGGACTCTGCACCGATTGGATCTCATGGTTCAACAATCTCATATCTTCGCACATGAGATCACAAGTCCCACATTAGGGCAACATTAAATTACAAATATGTTGTGGCCAAAGACCATGCATTGTTAGTCTTGTAAGGCACTAAAGACACTTTCAGGGTTGTGTGTATTCACAACACCTATTTCATCATCAGTGATGCTGGAAGAGCCGAGTACTTCTTGCAGTGATACCCCACAGAACAGAAAGATTCCTTCAGCTGCAATGGAGCTGCGTTGTTTCTCTTATGTACTTTTCCCTCCTGGGAATGGATATTCCTGTAGACAAAGTCTGTAAAAACTGCACCACTGCGGCATCTTGCATTTTGCTCTCAGGTAAATCACAGAATCCTAGAATCATTTAGGTTGGAAAAGACCTTTAAGATCATCAAGTCCAATCATTAACAGGGATGGTAACTCCCCTACTCCCTTGGGCAGTCTGTTCCAATGCTTAACAACCCTTTCAGTAAAGAAATTTTTCTTAATTTCTAACCTAAACCTTCCCTGGTGCAACTTGAGGTTATTTCCTCTTGTCCTATCACTGGTTACTTGGGAGAAGCAACCAGCATCAACCTCACTACAATTTCCTTTCAGGTAATTGTAGAGACCAATAAGGTCTCCCCTCAGCTTCCCCTTCTCCAGACTAAACAACCCCAGCTCCTTCAGCCACTCGTCCTAATTCCTGTGCTCCAGATCCCTCACCAGCTTCATTGCCCTTCTCTGGACACACTCCAGTGCTTCGATGTCTTTCTTACAGGGTGGGGCCCAAAACTGAACGCAGGATTCCAGGTGTGGCCTCACCAGTGCTGAGCGCAGGGGCACAATCACTACCCTGCTCCTGCTGGCCACACTATGGTTCATAAGACTGTTTCCCAGCACAGTTGTGTTTCCTGGGAAGTTAGTTCTTAGTTCACTATTAGGAAAACACCCCAATATACTCACAGGACTGCTGCTAGTGAAACGTGAAGGCAGCCTCCTACCAGGCATCTTGGGTCGGTTTGCAGTAGGGTGCGATAGATTATCTGAGGTAGCTATTGCATCAAAGCTTAATGGATCTAGAAAGAGATGAGAAGACAGACCATCATCAAGATCATTTGCCATGTTTTTAATCACTTTTTGTCCTAAGACCAAAAAAATATTAAAATACCAGAATTCTTATTGTTTCAAAGATTTTCAGCATATATAACAAGAGCCATATGAAACAACTACCCGATTTTCACATATCTGGGAAACCACGTTTTCCCTCTTCAGAGTTAATTCAACTAGCTTTTAAATTCAAGTTCTCAACAGAAGAAGTGCTATAGTAACACAGCAGCATAAAACAGACCTAGCAAGTACCTGGAGAAAAAGATACTTATGACTGTTTTCTGAAAAAAGTTAAAAACAATTTTGAGACATGCCATATTAAACTACTTAAGAAAGTATATTTTCTTATTGCTAAACTTGCATGAAAAGCATGGAAATCTGAGTTTAGAGACTAGGACAAAAGTAAAAGCAACATGGTAAAGTACATGCCCACAGGTTCATGAAAGTTAACAAGACACTAACTGCAAATATTTCTGTGCAGAGAAGTTTTTGCATATGCAGTACTTTGTCTAAAGAAAATACACAACTGCATAAAGTCTATAATAAACTTTTCAAAACTCTATTCTTCAATTAAATCATCGATCTCTGCTGATCGATCTGTTTATGGTTATAGCTCTAGGTAAAATCTCTCAGGTCAACACAAATTCTTTACATCCTATGGGAACAGGAACAGAGAAAAGCCTGTAACAGGAAGAACAGAACACATCTAATCTAATAATATAAATAGTCCACCTCATTATCAACTGGACTTAACTGTTTCTCCACAAAAATAACAATAATACTTACCTGCCAACAGATTTGCAGTGAGATAGGTTTTTGATTTAAGCAGTGACATAAGATTATGGATATTTTATATGATTTGAGAACACCAATTCATTAGACTTATTCTAGAGACTAAATGTTTAACTAAAACACCACACAGCATTTACTACGGGCAGCAAAAGGAACATTCAAGGTTTAGGTTTTTATTTTAATGACATTATGATTTCTCAACCAGAAGCTACAACACTTTCTTTCCCT
>NW_010174034.1:55891-77041 GCF_000695765.1 Mesitornis unicolor
CCTATTTTCTCATTCACTTTGAGGCTCCAGCAAGAAGTCAGAGAAGAAAAAAAGCCTGAAGAACACTGGGCCAGACCATTCCTACCACTTCAGTGTTTGGATGACTTCAAGTCACCTGATTACTCCAAGTTTTATTCATACTTAGTCAAAACTAATTTATACCTGTAGGAACTAAGTTTTCCACTGAATGTTTTAACTTATTTTAATGTTTTCTACTCTACTTTCCTATCCTTGAAGTCCCTAAAATATTCAGATCTTTCTGATATCCCTAAACTTACCTACTTCATAATCTGTTGCCTTGTTGAAATGCAGGCTTTTAGAATACTCTCTTACCAATGAGGTTTGCTGCTTTTGAATGTTATTAAAGAGAACATAAAGACGGTGTTTTGTAAACATGTAATCATATTTGCAATTAAAAAAAAGCGGGGAAGAAAAACGAAGTAGGAAGAAACAGAAGAGTGATGAATGGCAAGCAGCTGATGGACAAGGGGATGAGGGAGAAATAAGTAACTATCAAGGTATTTCTGCTGTAGTCTGTGCCAATAAAATATTTAACACATCAGAAGTCAAGCAACAGTGAGCAAGGGGTACACCTTCATGTCCTTTACTCAGTCATCAGTAATCCCAGAGCACTAACCCATGCCAAAGTGTAAATCCGGATTTATGTTACTTAGGTCTTATTAAAAAGGTAACAAGAAGGCAGGAAAATATATATATGCCTTTTCTCCCACCTCAGTAATTTTTGCCTTTAAATAACCCTCCTGTTGTCATTCTGCAGAAAGGACAAATCATTTGGCAGTAAATTTAGATCAGAATTGTAAACTGAGTTGCTATGACAATTGCAATGCCAGCCTTTTTTTCATGAATAAACATCAGACATATTGAGAACATATTAAGAACATATTAAGAATAATGCGTACTTCTGAAAAAAGAAAAAAACCACAGTATTTAAGAAGGCTTGAAGATAATGAAGACTACTGCAGTCTTGAATTGTAGAGGATTTAAATACATACAGATGGTGGGATGAGACTAAAGCCAGGCAGTTTTTCCTATCTGTAAGAGCTTCTAAAGGAAATTACTGCACCTAAGAATTGCTCAGCATTAAACTATTACCAGCACATTACAGGCAGAGGTATTCTGGTTGTACTTGATTTTTCTTTTGACCTTTCCATTTAGTTACTTTGATATAAGCAAGAAATTAAAACACAGGCTGGTGGTTATTAAGGTTTGTAGTTTTTGTGGTACTGATTGTTTGGTTTGTGGTGGGTTTGTGGAGTTAGTTTTTCTTTTTAACCAGCATTCTTAATTCTTTTAGGAGAAAGCTGAAATCAATACAGATACTGATGAAACCCACCAAAAGTTCAGAAATTACACCCATTTCAATCAAGGAAGTGATTTATCAATTAACTTTCTTACAGACAGCCTGTGAGTACTTGCTGAAGGAAATCCCTTCATAGTGCCAAAAGAGCACTACCATACCTCTGAGTCAAAAAGTGATTTTAAGGCTGAGCGAGAGCACTGTCTTTTCTAGAAAGAAGAGCTAAGCTTAAACAGTTACTTAGGACAGACTATTAGAAAAGTCTCTTCTGCAAGCTTAACATGGATCCATACATTACAGAACTGTTAGGAGCTTTAACAGACACAATTAGGTGAGAGATCTTGTTAAGATTTGTGAACGCTTCAAGTGTTTTCACATCAGTTTGTCTTTAAAAGCCTTCACAAAAAGAAGCAAAGCTAAAGGGTTGTCTACCTAAATTACGGTTCCAACATCTCATATGGCTGGGGTTTAAACATCCATAATAGGAGTGAAAGGTATCCAATATTTCAGAAGACAGGACCTCACATTAAATCTGGGAGCCCTTTTTCCTATTACTCATCTTGCTGAGGTTGCACCCCAGAAATTTAGGGGACAGGTATAAGCTTTAGAATATTTAAATTTGCAGTTAAGCAACAGTGAGGTCTTTGCTACAATTAAGCACGTGCCCAATACATAACTTTCAAAATTACTATTTTTACAAGACTCATGATATTAAAAGTATACCTAAAGTGATTTCTTCTTTCACAGCTAAGGAAAACAGGCATTCAAACAAACCAAAAAAAAAAAAGCATTTTAAATTGAAACCCAAATATTTTAGTATCAATAACTGCAACTGAAAATTACGCTTATGACATTAAGAAGAGGCTACGTGTATGGCATAAAGCATTCGGATTTCCTTATAGATTGTTATCTTACCAAAATGGAGAAGGGTAGGGTAATTTCCTGACACGTAAGAAGGGAAACATGGCAAACAGGATAGGAAACAAAATCTGGAAAGAAAAGTCAAGGAGAGGAATGTCTAGAAAAAGATTCTGAACAAAAAAAATTATTTTACAAAGCAGGAAAAAGAAACATTTGTAGAAGAAACAGAATTGCTTTACATGTTCAGCATGCCAGTATTACAGCTTTAGTCTTTTACTGTACTTTGATCATAACCAAGCAGAGAAACATCTATGCAACTTTTCAAATAAAGCTCCAAGAGGTGTTTCCACATGATCAATGTTTCTGAATGTTTTGAGCATTTGTCCTTTTAGTATGCGGCCTAATATTGGTATGGGATGGGTTGTGTTCTCCTACGGGTACAGAATATTTACAGCTTCCCCTCAGGCTAAATTGAAAGTGGCTCAACCAACACCACACTTAATGGTTAAACAAGTTGAAGAAAAAAAAAATAAGACCCATACTTAGAGAAAACAGTTTTCTAAAAATTCATTCACTTCAGGATCTCAATCAAAAGGGGAGAGAAAAAAAAAGGAGATGCTGGTAACACAGTTGCCAACCTCAACCATACATTTCCCCCCATGTCTTAGTATCTATTTTAGTTCTTATATGAAGTTCAAGATTCTTTAATCTTACAAGGACCGAACATTTTTGGAGCTTGCGTACAGAGATATAAAGCATGAGATTCATTACATTTTATAAGAGAAAAGGTCACTGAACTGACCTCACCCAGTTACATGTTATGCACCCCTGTCCCCTGCACCATCTAGGTATTAATATCTTAAATTTCTCCATAAGCCTGTAAATAATTTTATTTTAACAAATCAGAACCCATTGATATTTTCTTTTCCTAGATTTGTATAAAATTTGGTGTTTTATATATATATATATGACTATTTAATATCACAGCTACTATGTTGCCACTCTGTTTATTAAAGATGTCATGATAATTGCACCTAATTTTAAAAAGTCATTCCATCTGTTTTCATGGGGAGATTTTTGGGATAAATGATACTGTGCTATACAATAACACATCTAGCACAATCCTAGAGAAAAATACCTGAATAGGAGGACAACACTTACATTTTTAAGGCTATGCTATGCATCGCTCTTTCATCTCTCAGCTTAATTTGGCCTGAGAGTGCTTCTTCCATACCCTCACTCAAACCCATATTTAAACAGAGGCAGTAGTTAAGCTGCCAATTCAAAACGTTTAAAACAAGACATATCACAGCATATGCAGAGATTTTACTGGGGAATACAAAAAGAACTTATAAATACTTTAGGGTAACACTGATGATGTTTGTAATATTTCTAGGAATTTTTAGTACCTGCTGAAGTTCAGCTTTTTGTGGCTCAGAAAAACAAAACTTCTGTATTAAAAACATACAAGGACTAATCTTTCCTCATACAGAGCATTTAAGCTCAGAAGCACATTTTAAAATGCTTGTAGGAAAAATGAGGAATATACTTTTCTATTCATAAACTGCTTCAGCTTTTGAATGCATTATTTTTATCTCCCAGATGAATTTATTACACTTTAGGACCAACTGATCTACAACCTGAATATCATAATTGGCCTAAAAAAACCCCCAAAACCCCAGCAAGGTAAATCAAGTTATACTATTTCAAAATATATTCTTACCAAAACCTTTTCTAAGATGAAAGGTTGCATTTGAGATATGTGAGCCAAGCACTGCAGGTACAAATCACTAAAGGTTTTTCATATAAAGGTTAGCCATACAACAAAAGTAATTTAGAGTTTAAAAAAAATGTGTCCGGAGCAGATGATTTCTCCCTGAGGCACACAGAGGATTGATACCAGTTGTGCTATCACTAGAGGATTAAAAAAATAAATTATATAATAACTCAGAGAGCCTGACCATCAATGCAGTTGTTTTAATCATTATCAATGTTTTTACTGGACAATTTTAAATTTAAAGAGATGTCAGGTTTGGCATTAAGCAAAGCCATAAGCATGAAATTCAAATGTAAGATACACCATGCTGGCCCAAATTTAAGGTAACGGCATTACTACAAATACGCAAGTTAGCTAGAAAAGCAAAAGTTATCTGAAATGCAAGAGCAGAATGAACAGAACCAGTCAGTAAGGAAAACAATTTCATAAAAATGCAAGATAAAAGTGACAGCAAAAAAACATGCTTTCAAATTAGAAGAAACCATTACCTACGTTCCTCCCTTTCTATCATCTGTTACAACACAGAGCTCATCAACTACCTCCAAATACCCTACTGACATCTGCTCATTGCTTGAGCTACCAACAGCAGTTATAATTTTTTATAACAGAGTAATAATAAATATAATGAAGAATTATAAAGAAAAAACTGCTAAACAGGTATAACTGTGGCATTTTGAGTAAAGTAATTTAAAAGCTTATTCTAACCTTGTAAAATACTGCAATCCAAAGACCCAAAAGAACATTTTATTCTTATCTTACCTGATTCTTTAGAGCCTTTTACCACAAGTGAATCTACCTCTACTGATTTTGGTCTAAGTGGTAATGGTTCAGAGTCTAACTTTGGTTTTGCTACTGGCTCAACTTCAGATTTCGGTCGAAGAGAAACAACTTCTCCATTAGATCTGTAATGAGGAAAAAAAAACATCAACAAGACATATCTAGTCAGGAGAATAAATAGTTTAAAACTGAAACATACCAAGAATTAGATGTATATGGAAAAAATTCAGTATATTTTATCATTTTCTATATCCTTGCTTAAAATCAAGTCTTTCGAAAAGCAATTCTAGTTCTATAAAAATGAGTTCCCCCATTTCAGCTCTTGCAGAGTCCCCTTATAAAAATAATCCCAAACTTTCACTACAGGGCATATTTTGGCACTTAAAGCGTTACACTTCAGTACAACAGAAAACAAGAGAACTGAATAGCACACCTTCAGTAATATCTCTTGAAATATGTCAAAATATACTCAGACCCCTTGACATCAAAATCTTCCTGTAAAGAAAAAAAGTTGCCAAGAACAAGTTATTTCTTTCTGGGTATAGAATAAAGTATGTTATATATATATATATATATGGCTATATATGACCTCATCCATGAAGGAAGACAGAACAACAAACCAAATAAAATATACTTCTTGTATGTGATTTAAGTTTTACTGACTTGGACACAGATGAAGGCAAAGTGGGTTTCTCTGGACGTTTGGGGTGCAGGAGCCCTGCTCTCAGTAAGCTGTTCGTCTTGGTAGGAAGGGTAGGCTTCTTGGGTGGGACTTGAGGAGCCTGTGGCTTCAAAGGCTTCTGATCCAAAGCTTTTTCATCTGACAAGAGAAGCCACCATAACATGTTAGAAACCCATGTTACCTAGCATTCTTACAACACTAGTCAATTGGAAAGCAACTGCTGTCAGAAATACTTTCTTTGAAGATCAAAGTGAAAAATAGATATGCAAGTGTCTTAAGTGATACCTTACAAAAACAACAACTACTTACATGAACCTAAAAAACATTACATTAAAGCAAAATGTCTTTCTACTGACATGAAACAGTAGTAAGAAATTATGGATTCACATTATTGCACTGCAAATAACAGCTAAGAATCAAATACCATATGTACAGCTACTGCTTTCCCCTTTCTAAGAATTCATCTTATTTCCTCTTTAAAAGGTAGTTTGGTTTTTTATTTTGTTCTAACTAGACTTTTCATACACACAGACAGCATAATTTATCTATGGAAAAAAGAGGGGAAATTAATATTTATCTGAATAAATGAATATTTAAATGAATAATTGAATGTAATTTAGACAAAGTCCTACAAACCCAAGATACAACTTAAGTATGGATAATCAAAGAAAGAAATTAAATCTACTGTCCGAAGACTGCATGACCTGTCCAGAAGAGCTGACACAGAACATACATGGCACTGAAAAAAATCAGGCTGCTTCAATGTTGGTTGAATGGTCTTCAACCCATGTTCTCTAATCACACCCTGTGGGATATCCAGAGCACACCTTCTAGTTTTCCATATAAAACTATGCTACAGCTCAATCAGGCATCCATAAAGTGCTGAGGATTTAACAGATTGTTGGGTAACAGTAAGGAGTTCCAGTTCTCTACAGTAAGGACAGTAAGTCAGTAAATTGGGACGGAGACACTGACCCTCAGCTTTGGTTCCTGTCATCCTCTCTTCCTATGACTCTGCTTTTAACCAAGTATTGGTATAACATGAAGTGTTTACATATGCTATGGATTTGGGAGTAAGGTTGGAAATTTGGTAATTTGGCTCCATCTCAGCAAGGCGCCTTAATTGCCAGGTCTAGGACTGTCGTCCTTTGGACAAGCCCTGCAGCTGCTGAGTGTCAGCCCTCCAACCGTAACATGGGGAAACATCAATTTTCTTTCAGATAAATACTTGCAAATAAACAGATCATAGAGATACTTCAGCATTATCTAGGGCAGAACTGTCTTCCTGCTTTGGGACATTTGAACACTAGGAGGAGGAATTAATAAAAAACCTAAACTGGTCTGCATGCTTTTCTACTCTCTTAGTACTGAGTTAAAAACACAAAATACTGAAGCAGTGGAAGGATTTTGCCACACGGTGGTGCTGGCTGCCCTGTGTAAAACAGCCTGGTGACACGGCCAGCCACTTCTGCCCGCTGATCCTATCTGCAACATCTACATTTTAAATGTCCAGCAGCAGTCAGTGCTACTGAAGTTCAATTTTGGCTTTGATGTTATGCTGAACACTAGTTGAAAATTGTGCCTTTTGTTTAAGAATAAGTGAGTTCATAACCCAGGCAGAAAAAAATGCTGTCATTAAATTGCACTCCTGAACTCTCATCTGTTGGTTTTCCCTTCAATTACACCCACTCAAAATCTGAATATAAAAAATTATCATAGCAAAGTGGAATAAGTTAACACTAAAGGTCAAGATTCACCATGAGCACAGAAGTTGGACAATTCTGCTGGACAAAAGGGCATGCCTCTTTTTTGGATTTTATTCCGCAATGAAAAAGGTAAGTGTTGGCTCAAATGGAACAGCTTAGTAATGGAAATAAAAATACTAATCCGAAGACAGGACAAAAATTTCTACATGATACCATTAAGTGACTGTCACTATAAATACAGAAATACTTACAAGAGTATTGCTTTTAATTTTCGATCAATTTTTGATCTCAATTAAAGACAGATTCAGTAGTGTCCCAATAGGCGTAAAATAATTACATGGTTTAATAGCTTGTGATTAGAGCTGCTCAATTAATACTTTTTTTTGAAGACTAATTACAGCACAATTTCATACTTTAATCACTTGTATCAACACGGGTATTTTTCCACAAGAAAAACTGCACTGATAAATGGGTATTTCTTCTAGTAAAAGACTACTGCCACCTAAATGAGTAACTTTTAAGACCTGACCTTTAACTGAATGCAAGACAAAATTTTCCTCCATCAATTCTTGTACCACAGTAAAGGACAGGTCTTTAGCTTTCTTAGTTTTTCAGAAGCTTTAATGTTCCTAAGCATTTTGGATGGTGTCACTCAGTATTTTTTTTCTTATATTCCTCCATGAACAGTTGGGCTCAACTATGCAAAGGTTCACACCACAGCACAAACAGAACCAGTCTAAAATTAAACTTACCTCAGTTTAAATAACTGAGTTAAAATAGATTTATAAAGAGCCAAGTGACCAAAATTTCTAAAATTATACAGCTGATCTCAATTCACACCTGAAAATACTGTTCCAATAGATAAAAATAATTTGTTTGTTCACATGCAGAGGAAACATAGCTGATTTTAACAAGTAGCCTTTGTATGAAACACCTGAGAATCTAGTTTAAGATGAGGGATATAAAAACTGCCCAGGGAAGCCAACAAACCCATTGAGCAGGGTTACTTGTTGAAATGCTGTTTACACACAGAATCACACAAAACGTTAGGGATTGGAAGGGACCTCAAAAGATCATCCAGTCCAATCCCCCTGCTGGAGCAGGAACACCTAGATGAGGTTACACAGGAAGGCGTCCAGGAGGGTTTTGAATGTCTCCAGAGAAGGAGACTCCACAACCTCTCTGGGCAGCCTGGGCCATGGTCAGCCACAGTTTGCTATTCCCAGAACAGAGTATGTTTTTGTAATAGGGTTAAGCTGCAATAAAATCAGAATTACTTCTTTTTAAATGTCTGATTTTTCAACACAATCAAAACCTTCTAACAGTTTGACTTGGCAAGTTTATCAAATACAAAAATAAGCATTTTAGAAATGTGTTTCAGTGATAACAGCAGCTTTTCTTCAGGGAAAAAAGCTGTCCTTTAAATTTTAAGAATAAACTGGTAAACACCTTGAAAGTACATGGAACTTGAAAACAGGGAATAAAGCAAGAATTAACAAGCCAAGACAATCTCAATTTCCGAGCATTGTGGCTGTAACATCTTTCTAAGGAATGGTGTAACTGTTCCCTGTATTTCTTTCAAAAGCATTTTCCATCAGAGATTGCTTTTTTTTTTTTTAATTTGATTTTGACCAAAACATTCAGAAGCAGCAGCAAATGTTTTCATCTGCACCATTCCTATTCAAAACCGCAGTCACTATCACAAAACTATACTTAAAGGAATTCAGTAGTAACTATGTTATTACGCAGTGCAATCAACATTTGTCAGAATATAAAGCAATAATAAAAAATACACAGTTCATAGAACTGTAGTTCTTCGAATCACTCGAATAAGACTTCCATAAGATCACAGATCCAACAGTTTCAGTAGATGGTATAAAGAGAATCCATACGATGTCCTCCAAAGAGGTACCCATTGCACACAGCAGTCAAGTAAAAGAATTGTAACTCATTTACAAGGGCACAGTCTGATACTCACGTTGAATAAAACCAGTCTCACCTTTTTCTTCTGGCCTCAAGGAAGGGAATTTCTTCTCTGCAGTTGGCAATTCAGGCTTTGGAGCTGAATGAAAAAAAAACAAACCATTGAGAAGTGTCTAAGAGCTTTAGTTATCTTAGTCACTAACTAAAAATACGACATACACCAATTTGTGTTTATATTTTCTTCTTCCCAAGGAGCATAACACCATTTATAAACACTCATTTCAGACCAGCAAACTGTAGGCCTGTATTAAAGTGTTTCCAAAGTAGGCTCCAACATAATTTGGAAAAATATATAGCAGCAGTAAAATACATAAAGCATAAAAAGTAACCTCAAACTATGACTACGAGTGGCTGCATTACTTGGAAGTGCAAAGCTACTTCCGAATTTTCTTTTGAAGTCACGCACTGCTTCTGAAATCCAGTATTTTCTCAGATACACGCCACCATACTACACTGCGTACCTGGAGTTTTAACTGGAGGTGGAGGTTTCTTTGGCTTCTGCAAAATGAAGAGGAAAAACAAAGTCAAACAAACCAATATTCTCTACGGAAGACAGACTTCGTTGTGTTTTGATTTGCATACTGTAATGGCTAGCCCATTTACTAGCTGATTTCAAAGTGTTTCACAAAGGATGTAGTCAACTCACTGACAGGAAACACAGGGAACTGGATAATTCCTCTGATATCTCCAGACAACCAGTTGAAAAAGCAGGAACAAAATGCAGGTTTCTTCAGATCTCAGATTAGTGTTTTAGCAACACGTGTAAGCAGCAGAGGTACAAAGAGCTACATATTCAGAATGACCTCTTTTCTAGTCCAAAGAATTGCTCCAATTGCACTCATTTTAATTTCAATATGTAAGCCTCAATCTGCGATAGTAACATTCAAATTTAAAGGAGTAATCAAGACAATTTTTGAACCAAAACCGGTCACTTTTACTGGAATAAAAAGGTTCTAAACTAAATATCAGCAGAACTATTATTTCAATTCATTGAGACTTCTAAACTACAATACTGTAGGACAACAAAAATAGCTAGCAGTGTTTGCAATATAAACACTGCAGTTGCATGAAACACATTGTTTTGAGCTTCCTATTCACTGTATAATTAAGTGCAAAAAGGTGCACAGGCCACTTTAGCCATTAAAAATTTACACAGTATTGTACACTGAAAATAATTCTATTTTAAAACACAGTCACTCATCACTTTTCTGAAACTGATAAAACTCAATCTGAATCTCTCTCCTGTTGTTCTTTATACAAACACTGCTGAAACCATATGGGCTCAGTCTAACATAGCCCCTCCGAAAACTCCTTGTAGTGGCTATTTTTGAAACAGTTGCTATGAATGGATTTCACTCCTTTGCCCCTGTATTATTGAATAAGCTGCTCTTAATACAGAAAGATTTTATTCTGACAAGTGAAATGTCATTAAGCAAGCATGTAAACCCATATTAAGTTTCTTCTGCTAGCTTTATAGGACACAAACCCAGTGATCTTAAGTAACAAGACCGTATTTTCTCTTTCCCAGAAAAAGCAAATACATTATACACTGCTGCCTATATCAGAAACGATGACACTGAGAGGTCAGCATCAACTTGCCATTATATGACACCGATCTGTGTTTTTATTAAGTCGATATCAAATAGCTGATGACAATGCCTTGAACTTCAAAGCTGCTCAGTGCAAGGTGGATCCCTGTACTGACACACACTACACAAAGCAGAATAAAGGATGAAAGCAAAGTCTATCTACATGAAACACTGTTTATGGTAAAAGAAGATTTTTTTTCTCTCCCAAGGGAGCAATTCTGTACCACAAAACAGTGATACCACCCACTCACCCCTCAAATCGAGCCAGCCATATGTTACAGCATTTATGTCATCCTTGCAAAGCTAAGAATCAAGTTGAAAAGAAAACGCTGACTTGGAGTAACCAGACTTTCTGTATATGAGACGTAACTGAGGTTAAATGCTAAGTTAATAACTGTCTGTCAGGTTGAATCCAGCAATGCTCTCTGAACATCTCCAATTCCAGACCAAATGGCACTAAATTACTATGAAACGCTGTTCTGCTGAGATGCAGGTTTCAACATTTACATGTCCTGATCTGGAGCTGAATCCATTCCATTTGGGGATGATGTGTGTTTGTGAATTAACACAACCACCTTTGCCTCACAAACTTCTCAGAACCAAAACATCACACTCCTCTCAACAAAAAAAGTTATAAATAAGAACCAAAAATACAAGACCAAGGAGCCTCACATGAAAACATCCATTTCTATAAATTAGCGCACACGATGGTGGAAAGAAATATTACTAAATCCCACCTGAAGATCAGCTCAGGCACTGCAACCTACTGGCAAGTCTGAACGTGGAAAAAACCCAGTTGGTCCCACAGGGGTCATTCAGCATTTTGCAATTATAGCTACTTACAGGACTACTATATCCTTCCTACATGATCTAACCATCCTCATTAATTCCACTTACTCTTTAAAAGCACACCTCAATTTAATATTAAAGCAGAAGTTTGAACACAAACATTAACCTTTAAATCTTTCTTCTTTGATATAGCTAATTAAGAGTTTAAAACTGCCACAATTGTATCAATATTTTAAGCCACATGATGTGCTGTGAAATCTTTTATTCCTTCCATTTCCATCAATACTTTTTTGTGATGCTAAACAGTACATATAAGAACTTACAGGGAAGTCTTTATCAGACTCTTGTATTTGAACAGCAAAGTTATCTGGGAAGACTCCTTCTTTACCATTGAGTTCCCCTTTCCACCAGCCTGGCTCTCCAGTGTCCTAAAACAAACAAACAGACATTTCAATCAATATTTATTTCTTCCCCAGAACAGATACAGTTACAGGAACAACGGGCTTGCTTTTACACACAATGTAAAATAATTGTTTGTCTCAAATATCCCATTTATAAGAGGAATACTTTAACTGCCCTAGCAAGAGGAAACAGCCACAGATCAGATCAGGTTTGGTCACTTTTTATTTGTTTTCTAAAAAGTAGGATATGAAATTATATTACATCATATATATGATAAGGGTATAAGGATAAGATCTGCAAAGGGAAAGAAAGTACATAAAACCAGCTGCGATATTCAATATTCTCAACTTCCTGGACAGGCAACTTATTCAGTAAATACTATAAGTGCCACTGGAGTAACACACAATTCTACTAAATAAAATGATTCTGATGTGATTGATCAGGTTCACTGGTCTGAAAAGGGTGAAGAAGTGAGAGGACAGAGCTGAGGAAAGACATAAAAAAATAAAATTAAGACATAAAAAAATAAAATAAAATAAAAATGGAGAATTAACTTAGTGCCACAGAAATCCATTACATGATCTTTCTGTATTGAAGCCTTAGTATATACATAAAGTTCTTAGGAATATTTAAGCAGCATAACAGAGCACTGGCCCAGGCTGCCCAGAGAGGTTGTGGAGTCTCCTTCTCTGCAGACATTCCAAACCCACCTGGACATGTTCCTGTGTGGCCTGGTCTGGGTGATCCTGCTCTGGCAGGGGTTGGACTGGATGAGCTTTTGAGGTCCCTTCCAACTCCTGATATCCTGTGATTCTGTGATAAGTAACAGCTGCCTAAATATTCAGACCCACAGTACTGTAGATGTCACTCCTCCATCCAAGCCCAAGTGGGTTTCTGCCGATACGTGCCACTGTGAGCAGCACCAAGTAGTTCATCCCAAAGTTCAGTACACAACAAGGACAATTCAGCACTCAGTTCAGCTGAGACACTGAACGGGTCAAAGAGAGGGAAAAAATAAAAAGTAAAATAATTTTTTTTTAAAAAAGGACAGCGAGGTAAGAAATTCAGGGAAGATAATCAACAATAGCTGGCACATTTAAAAAAGTGCCTTCCGTAATTACACTTCCACTGTAGTTACAGTCAAGAAAACCGGTAATATCAGTTTCCTTGTTAAGAAAAGTGGCCGTGTCTTCCATAAACTTAAAATCCTCCTAAAGAAAAAAAAAAAGCGCTACTTTTCTTCCACAGCCAAGTGAAAGCTGAAAACAAACAAACCAAAAACAAAAAAGCCTTTTCATTTTTTATTTATTTTTTTTTTTAGGAAAGTCTTTACTCCTTAATATAGCAGCATATAAACTAACTGCTGGGAAATTAATTATGCAGAGGTTCATTTCTTGTTTAAAAACCATCTCTGCAACAAGATGAGCTTGCAAAAAGGTGTTTTCAATACTCACACAAACAGGAACATTCAACTAAACAATCATGTCTCTCTAAATAGCCAGTGTCATTAACTTCTGTAGGGTTATTCTGAAATACCAAGTGTCTCCAACACCTGGACTTCATTCCCCTACTGAAAGCGTTTGCTCAGGTTTTTTTTCATACCTACATCAGTAAGCACAGATCTTTATTTCTCACTTTTTTGACACAATAATACTTTTCAACCACCACCTCTAAGAGATGAGCCTGATACATCACCAGAGAAAGAGTACAAGTGCTGAAGGTAGAAGGGCTATTTTTGCAAAGCTTTTCCAATTTCCCCACTGAAAAGGCATTTGGTGCTGGGTGTATACTGGTCCAACTGGCCTTAGAACCTCGGAATCATTAAGGTTGGAAGAGACCTCTAAGATCATCAAGTTCAACCATCAAACTAACACCCTCATGCCCACTAAACCACATCCTGAAGTACCACATCCACGCGCTTCTCAAACACCTCCAGGGATGGTGACTCCACCACCTCCTTGGGCAGCCCCTTCCAGTGTTTGACCACTCTTTCAGTAAAGACATTTTTCCTAATATCCAGTCTAAACCCCCTCTGGTGCAACTTGAAGCCACTTCCTCTCATACTATCACCAGTTACATGGAAGAAGATACCAACACCCACCTCACTACGACTTCCTTTCAGGTAGTGGTAGAGAGGGATAAAGGTCTCCCCTCAGCCTCCTCTTCTTCAAAAGGCCTTTGAGGAATCTAAGACAACTTCCCACTCTGAGACAACCTTTAAGGACATCTGTGTCTTCACTGAGTGCAGAAGCAAAGAGCTGACCCTCAGACGAGGCAAATCAGTCTACAGGAATATCTGCTCCAACAGACTCTGCTGCTTTCACACTTTACACATTACCTACTGGAACAAAACCCACAAAAGCTAGATAAATGGTTCAAGCAGACCAGGAATCTTACCTTACTGATTATTTGAATGATCTCGCCTTCTTTAAAGCTGAGTTCATCATTTGAGCCTTCGTAGGAAAATATCGTCCTGCAATATTCCTTGGCTGAAACAAAGCAGCACAATTACAATTACACACCATGGGCAGCAGCACACATAGCACTGTCTGAAAGAGAGCTCAGAAATTCACAGTATAATCACACCTCCCTTCTACAGCAGCCACCTGAGACTGCTTTACAAATGTTCACTGTGCCATTCATATCAAAAGAAAAATAAGATCAGATATTTATGGAGCAACGGAGATAAATCTTTGTGAAATCAGCAGTTGAAGCTCTGAAATACTTTTTCCACAACAGCAACTTAGTTCAGGTACTCTGACTTCAGAGGGATGAGGAGCCGACTCAGCTAAACCTGTGACAGCCTATCTAAACCTCTCCATAGCATCATATATTCAGTTTTGAGCTAATTTAGACAAAAATGGTTTCAAGCTTTTTATGAAGATTTTATACGACATTTTCTCAGAAATTACCTACATTTCAAATGTGCAATCCTATTTAAATAAATGCAATTGTTTCAAGGTGACATCCCTTACTAACACGTACTAGTACAGAAACTTCCCGTACCCAAGCAGCACATTTGCTGAAATTCAGCAGTGAAATCAAGTAACTGAAGCAAAGGAATTCCTTGGCTTAGCACCTGAAACCAGACCTCACCTGAGTGACCAACTCAGTCACAGCCTCTTCTGCAAGAAATAGAAAGAATAATGTCTTTCTTTCCATTTGGTACAGTTCAATAATTAATCCATTTAAAATTGAGGTAAAACAATTTCAGGTGAAAAAACAGGAGGATTTGTTTTCCTTTCCCACACTAGAATAAAATCCATGTGAGAAAGGCCCAAATATATTCCTATAGAAGTCTTGACTGCAAAGAATTTTTCAACATTATTAAATAAATTAAATTTCTTAGTGGATAAAAAGGCTGGATTTCTCTGACAAAAGAAGGAAGAGGAAGCAAACAAAAAGGACTCTAATGTGCTGCCTTAACCACAATATCAGGTCACCATCAGGATCCTCTGCAAGCCTTAAAGACCACCTTTTGCTGGATGGCAAGAAAATAAATGAGTTACAGTTGATTCTGTTGTTGTTGTATTTTGTTAAATCAAGATACAAATCTGATTATATTCTTAAATAAAATTCTAGCTTTCTGACAAATGAAGGAAGGGGAAGCAAACAAAAAGGACTCTAACGTGCTGCCTTAACCACAGTATCAGGTCACCATCAGGATTCTCTGCAAGCCTTAACGACCACCTTTTGCTGGATGGTAAGAAAATAAATGAGTTACAGTTGAATCTTTCTGTTGTTGTTGTATTTTGTTAAATCAAGATACAAATCTGATTATATTCTTAAATAAAATTCTAGCTTGGTCAGCGACAACTACTATGTTAAAATGCAAAAGTATGCCAAGCTTAAGAGATAGGGATACATATGGATGTATACACACAAATAAATAGATGATATGTAACCATATGAATAATTCTAGGTATAAGAACTTGCATTATTTTAACACCTTAAACAGAGATCAGAAATGCTCAACTATAGACTGACTATACTGCAGTTTGTGAAGAGTTACGCATAAGCAAAACAGTGTTAAAGTGATGAATGTTTAAATGGAGGTTAAAAAAAAATCAAGTACACTACAAATATCTCCCAAATTCAGAGATTTTATTCATTAGTAATAACAATGTGTAACACAAGTGTAGTACATTTCTCTATGTCCTGATTCTGTAACGGTCTGGGGATTTGGCCAGTACAGATGAATGACACAATCCTCCTCTCCTCCTCCAAGCACATCTCCTCTCCTCACATATCCCAAAACAGACAAAACAGACCGGGAAGGGAACCTTTCACCCTGCTCCAGCTGCCGGGAAGGCTGGGGACAGGGAGCCCTCACCCTGCCATGGTCCTCGTGTGCACTGGGCTGTGAACCCCAGCACTCGGCATCACCCAAGAAATGCACCCACCGATGTTACGAGTATGAACTATTTACAACACAGTACATCTAAACTTCAGTAAGTATATTTACTAAAAGGTAGTTTAAAATCCAGCCTTTTCCCAAGATTTGGGACTACCAATACAGTAGCAGGAATCACAGATGATGTATTCTAACATAAGCAGGGGAAGGAGGGGTCAAATTGTGATTATTTTAATTTTTAAACAAAATATTTTTACATACTTGCACCAGAGGCCAAAACAAGCTTCCCAGAAATAGCAGAGCCACACCAAAATAAGCCACACGAGTCTAAACAGTTTAGAGATCTGTTTATTTGCTAACATATTGAACAGAGTTTATTTTGAACTCCCTTTCTCAAAACTGAGGACGATATATATAAACTATAACACGGTCCATATTAAAATAAAAACACTAAAGAAGAAAACCAAGCTTTCTTCCAAAGGCTGCAAGATGTTCTTAAATGGTACCTATAGGTTTTATCTAATGATGTCCCACTGCATCTATCACTACCATATTTAATTTCTCACTGATGTATTTGTTTCTCTGGCGAGCAGAGACTCAGCATGGCTATTGAATTAGTCCAATTTCTGTGCTTTTAGGAGGAGATGCACCTGAAATCATGAAAAGAGCTAAATACTGAATGTTCTCAGTGTTCAGTACTGAATATTCACATTTTTTTAGGCAGATTTGGGTTAATTTTAGGCAAAGTTTTAGACAAGTCAAACTGCACAATGCTCAGGGCTGGATGGCTCTTAAAGCAACAGCACTGGCACCGTTTCAAAGCAAGATCCCAAGAGAATCCCAGCGTTGAAGTTCAGTAAAGATTTCAAAGTTGCAAGCAAGCATCAGCTTCCATCAGATGCACCGTACAGAAACATTTGATGTATGCTTTGCAATGGCAAAATTTAAGTATTAACTACTCTCAAGCCATTACACCAAACATCTTGATCAGTTGTTTGTAAACATGGTGATGCTATTTACAGCTATCCAATACAATAAAGCCAAAATACGGCTAAAGTGGCACGGATGCCCTATATACTGCTAGAGATACAGAGAAACGAGGGCTCTGACCATCAAGCCTGGCATTTCAAGTGCCCTTTTGTGCTAAATTACACAACTACTCAACACAGGCAAAAAGTCAATTGTTTGTTTGTCACAGTTTTCTCATTTCTGCAAATTACGCGTTCCATGTAAGACAACCCACTGAGCCCAAAATAAGGTATTTCCGCAGAAAACAAAAATACACTTGAAATTACTCTACGGATGTCAAAAGAAGTCTGCTCTGGAAGCAGGCAAAATGAGCTGTCTATACATCACATAATTGAAGTTAATTTTTCATATGAGGTTGGCACTCCCACACAACGTTTTGGGTTGGCTTAAAAATACCTCTCTAGATAAAACTACGCAATTTGGTAGTTAAATGAAGTCATAAATCCTTCACAGTAAAAAAGAAAAATTAAAAAAGAGTTTAGTATAAACAGAACCACAATGGGACTAGATTATCTAGGGAACGGACTTCAGCAGAGCACAAGCACCAACTTTTTGATGCAAGAAACTTAGTGTACAGTTATGAAAGCACATTGGCAACTCCACAGTAAATCCTGAGCCTAGAAAGTCACTTCTATAGCCTAGGGACAGAAACAGAGCTCAGGGATGGTTTCAGAACAAGAGATTTCCAGCATCCCAGCTGAACACTAAAAGCCAGGCAGAAAGACAGCCAGTTTGAGCACGTCAAGATAGCAAATTGAAAGAAAGGGGCTGCTGCAATAAAACTTCATGCCTCAGCCTTATTTTGTTCTGGAAGACAACCACGTAAGTGATTTTAATTCGTTTTCCACCCAAATGCAAGCAAAAACTCCTCCAGACTCTTCTGCATAACTCCTCAAAGGTACAGAACATTACACAAAAACCCAGCCCACACACGAGTTTAAGATTTTAAGATTTAAAAAAAATGACAATCAGATACTTCTG
Organism: Mesitornis unicolor; assembly: GCF_000695765.1. Classification (NCBI taxonomy): domain Eukaryota; kingdom Metazoa; phylum Chordata; class Aves; order Mesitornithiformes; family Mesitornithidae; genus Mesitornis; species Mesitornis unicolor. The sequence continues at coordinate 74,140 of NW_010174034.1, forward strand.
TGCAGAGGACTACCAAGTAATAGACGTGTACTTCCATCAGCCTTACCTTTTGGTTTACTTTCAGCTTCTGATTTCACCACTTCTGATGAGTTTTCAGGCTTTGTTGTACTGGGAAAATGCATGAGCTTTGTTCCAGGGGGATGGTTAGGTGATGGCTATATGAATAAAATAAGTCTTTGTTAACAAAAACTCACAATGAGTTTTAGTTTTGTTTAGGCTACAGAACATACTCAGGTTTTCATTAGTTGAGACGATAGGAATGACTATCTCCAAGAGATTCAATGAATTTTCCCATTAAGTATTTAACTTGCTGTAGTTACTTCATTACACCCACTGCAATTAAAATTTTGCCTACCAATTGAAGACAGTGCAGCTTTCAATCTAGAAGCCAATCTCAGGACATTGCCAGATACACTTTTTCTGTCACATTTCAGCAGTTCCAAGTGTTACTGTTCCATTATCCTGAAAACAGCCTCTACTTAACAGCTCTGCTGAGAGTAACTTGCTGACAGCGCTTCCTTTGCGCTGGAGTAAAGCAGGAGTATTCAGTAGCCATACACCACCCCAGCTGAAGAGGAAATCAGTTCTTAACTAAGTGTAAGAGCACATGAAAGCCCGTCCCACCTTCACTTCTCTCTCAGCAATTCATACAGAACAGATAAGCACAATTGAGATTTCTCCTACACCAAAAAAAAAACCCCACAGAAGCATTTGAACCAGTAACAAGTTTCACAGTTAACAAATATCTAAGCAAAATAATTGTTTCAATATTTTCTTCCCCCCCTCAGGAGACCTACTGAAGATTCACACAGCTTCAGCTGCATTCACTTCTTCACAGCCCTATGAGCTACAAACACAGAATATGATCTTACAGCCAGTACTTACCTGAGCAGCCCTAACAGTGTTACTGATGTGAAAAATCCCATTGCCTTTAGTTATTCTGTTCATTTTCATCTAAACTTTCCAGACTTTCTACTGTCAAAGAAACCAGATTTACACTCCTTGAAACCCGATGATGCCTGTGGGCTGGTGCTTGGTACCTCTGACATACCATAGAGGAAGCCACGGTCACCTGGGATGTTCTCAGAGTACATATGCAATTTAATGTGCTCCACAACGCCATATGAAGGAAGGCCTAAAATAACCCACCTATGAGATTAAACAAATCCGATGTGGAAATAGTTCTCTACATTTCCCCCTTCCAAAATGAGATGCAATTAGAAAAGTGAGAGGAAGTTTAGGCAGACAGGGTATAAATAGCCTGAGCCCAGGCAGGATGCTGGGGCCGGCTGAAACCTATCTCACCATCCTCCTGCAGGACCATAAATGCTCTTAAGCACTTCAGATCCATCAGAGCTCAGCCTTCCTGTGCTGAACAGTCTCCAAATTCCCCAAGGGAAAAAAAAAACCCTCTCTGCTCTAGAGTTTCCTAATAACAGCTTTTTACTTTACTGACTGAGAATGCCCTTTAAGCATCTCTCTACCTAACACCAAAGCAAGTTGAGCACAAATCCAAAGAAGCCATCCATTTTTGCAAGACCTTCGTAAGAATTGTCTCCCTAGGACTCTCCAGGTTGTTCTGTAAGTCTGTCTGCCTTTGGGATGGTCTCAGCAACAAGCATAAGTGGAATATTAAGTGCTAAACTCAACTATTTATTTCATTGTCTTTAAGCTATGCAAAACTTGTTTTCTCACTTCATTTCCCGTCTTGCTGAGAAATGGCCTACAACAACTTTCCAGACAGGCCAACTAACAGAGCGCCAACAAATTTTAGTGTTTATACACAGCAAAATAACACAATCCAAGATGTCTGAGCAAACTTCACAGCATTCACTGAAGGACATTGACATGGGTAATGACAGATGACACCTAGAACAGCAATCTCAACATCTACCACAACCCGGGGAAAAAAAAAACACAACCCAAAAACTAAAGAAACTCCAAAATATTTCTTGTTTAAAAGGCCAGGTTTAACTTATATAGGAAGACTTAATAGTCTTGTCTCAGATTGCATACAAAGTCAGTTACAGAGAGATTACGGGAAACATTGTACCGCAGATGTGTTTGAGAAGTTACTGTGGAACTTGTGTAACAAGCCACCAGATGGCTTTGAAACAACAATTTTTATATCATCTTCGCTTTCCCTCGCTAATGTTTCAAATCCCAAGACCTTTGAATAGACCTTTTGCAATCAGTGTTAAATATAACTTACTGTGAAGGAAGCTTGAGGAGGTTTGATTTATTTTATAGGGAAGAGCCCTGTGAGACGGTTATAGTCCGATTATGGAAATAAAAATTTTGAAGTAGTCAGTGTATTCAGCACCTTTAAGATACTGTGACTTCAGATTCCACATCCTTTAAATTATTTTTACAGGGAACCCCAAAATAACAGCATGAACTGCTACAAACCTTATCTTGCTTTTTATCTTCCGATTCATTACTGGATAATCTTGTCTTAAGTTTCACCGAGCCTTCTTTAAAGATATCTCCAAACCCAATACCTCGGATTTTCTTTGGCTGTGCTGGTGCAGATCCAGGTTCACTCCCATTTCCTGGAGAGACCACAGGTGAGGTAGGACCGCTGAAAACAGGCTCTGAAAGCACAAAAAAGAAAGCTGCTTTAATAGTTGAAATTATTTGCTCTTTGGGAAGAAAAGTGGAGTTAACATAGCTGTGTGCACTGCTCTTGATAAAGAGCTTTTCTATGAACATTATATTGTAGCTGTAATATCTCACCTCTGTTCTAGCTGTATATTTAACACAGGACCATTTGAAATTACACCAGTATTGCACTGAATACTCCAGTAACCAAGTCATTAAATCACTAATACGTCTTGCTATTTCAATTGTCACCCAGGCTCTGCAGTCTGTTAAAGTGATGGAACACCTTATCCTTGGTGCC
>NW_010174035.1:0-30596 GCF_000695765.1 Mesitornis unicolor
ATAAAGAAATTAAACAAGAAGAAGAACAAATATGCAAAGTAATAGGCTTTTAAAAACATATATCAGTTAAATTGCAGCAGCAGGAAAGAGGTCAGCAGAAATACAAACTGAATCACAGGACTGTAGTAAGACGTTGCAATAATGAACTGTCTTTAGAGTAGCAATTTAACTGTAATAGTGTATAAGCCACAAACGTTAATCTATTTTACTATACAACAAGGAAACATCACAAACCTTGGATACCTTTTACAACGGTCATTCTGTTCCACTTAAAAAATTGGAAGCAGTGCTAATTCACAAACTGTTAGTTTGTCTCAATTACTTATATGGCAACTAGACCAAAGACTTTAGTTCTAAGAACAGCCATATAGCAATGTCTAGACAACCATTTTATCATTTAGATCTCACTGTTAAGATTGGAAGGGGTACTTGAGCTGAAGTTGAGAAATATATGGAAAAAAAGTGATCTCCTGCAGGGTACAGGAAGGCTATAAATTGAGAACAGGTAACTAGATGAAGCATAAAAGACTGAAAGACAGAGCAGAGGGTTTCCCTCCAGCTCACCCAAATCATAGTTCCAGTAAGGGAGAAATCTTATTGCAAACTTAGGACTGAGAAGAGACCTTCAATATTGACCTGTTCTCTAAGAAAAGAACAAAAATCTTGGTTTATCATAAACAGCGCAGATTGCCCCACGCACAACGTATATTTGGGAGGAGCAGGCTAACATACAGAAGGTGATTTCCAATTTATGCTGTCATCCATATGAATCCCAAACTAGGACTGCCTAAAGGGTGCTCCTGCCAGTTACGTGAATGGTCCCTAGGAACCACTTATGCTGCAGCATAAGAAATTGCTGGATTAAGCTGTGTGAATATAGGAACTTACTTAGTAAACAACAGTGGCATAGGTTTAACTTTAAAATTACTGCATTTAGCAAGGCATCTGGGCATCTGTTTAATTTTAAGAAGGTACCTAACATTTTGTTGAATCTTTACAAGACTCTGTAACTAAATATATACTGACAGCTTAGGAAGGAGAAAGTCCAAAGGTATTCCACAAATCAGAGTTATTATTAATTCATAATGAAATCCCTGAACACAAGACAGAGGATAAAAAACAAAACAAAACAAAAAAATATAATATAAAAAAAAAAGAAGCAAATAAAAGCTGAAGTAGTATCCAGATTCTAGGAGCACTCATCAAATTCAACAACTCTCATCTTCTTTCCTGTTTGCGTCTCCAAATAGCAGAATTTCCTCATTACAATGCCTCAATAAATAAATAAACAAGCAAACAATGAAAAAAGCATATGAGAGTAAATGCATAGGGACAAAAGGTATCTGACCTTTTTGTAGTGTTGAAACAAGCATGGATTTACCTGGGCTCTACCTTTACAGCTCTTTGAAAATCTTAATACCATGTGACCCAGTGATCTAGTGATAGATACCTTAGATTTGCCTACATCCAGATATTCAAATATATGTATAACAGAAACACTGTCCTAAAATGGGAAGTGCCCTACAAATCAGCTTCACAGTCAACTTGCGTCTGTTTCCATTTTAATTTTCAAGGGCCCGTTTTCTTCTATTTATAACTGCTTTCATTTGAGATTGTAATATATCTCCACATTTGTTCTCAACCCCTTAGTCTTTTGCTGGCAATTGCTACAATTGCTTACACAGAAAAGTAAATACAGCAAATATCACACATTTTTCTATTGCTATTAAGCAATCTAACAGAAAGAGCAAAAAAAAAATAATTCCAGTATCATTTACCAAATCTCACAGTGTCACAAGAAGCACCCTGACAGTCATAATAAATAAGTACAGATACAATCTACATATTGAGTTTAAAACATGTGCTCCCCGCCTCTTCTGAGTTGTTAGTTTCTAACTATGTATTAAAATGTGAATCCTTTAAATAGGCAACCTGGGCCACAACTTTGCCCAGGATTTCAGCAACTGCCCGAATATCTACAGATGTACATATCCCCTGTTTTTCAATCTGTGAATGATCTAGTGCTTCATTGTCTGTATGTAGTTAGCATTTGCTGTCTAATAAGAGATGTTAATTGAATACCTACCCCTAGAGAAAGCCTTTGTCAGGACTCAGTGTCTTTTCCTTCTGTCTCCTGCTGTTGTGCTCTGCTGTATTCAATTAGTGTGCTGGAAGCAAAGTAAAAATTACTAAAAATCTGATCTGTGATGTGCCAGCAAAGAACCCTTCAGAGATCAGGTTTCCATCGCATTTCACTTTGCTGCCAATACACTGAGAACAACAAATCTAACTGGAGTGGGACAGCAATTTCAGACCCAAAGAAGAGAATTTGAAGACAATAGTAAAGGACAGAGACAAGGGAGGGATATAATAGAAAGTAACAAGAAAACAGATAGTAGAAAAAAAGAAAGAAAATAAAGAATAAGGCAAGAAAAGAAGGGAAAAGAAGACAATGTCCAGCTATATGTAGTAGCTACTGAAGCAGATGGATAAGGTCAAAAACTTGCACAACTTTTTCAGTACAGTCAGTAGGACAATAGAGGTACATGAAGGCTAAAAACCAGAACTGATTGGGTTTTTTTTCTTAAGTACATCAATTTCAGTCCTCCTCATATAAGCAGAGTATTGCAGTGGACAACCATATTTACTGTGGTTAGAAGAAGAACATGAAGAAACTGGCCAGATATTCATGACCATCCCTATGGAGGGCTGGCCAGCCATTGAAGAGGAAGAAGGACCCAAAGGACTCCTAGCTATGAAGCATGTGAACATATCAGCCTTGATGATGCAGTGAAATAGATAACGTGGGATAATAGAAAAGAATCATATGTACACAGTGAAGCATTCTGGCATGTAAATATAGGACAGCAAAAGACTTATTCCTTGGAGCTGTAACTAAAGGACTTCTAATCAGTATCTCTGCCTGCCTTACTAACAACTATGCCCTTGAAGAGAAGCTACAAGACTGATAAGAGGCCAGTCATCCTTGCCCAAAGAAGTGCCATAGATTGGACAGCTGCCTAATGAGGATGAAGTCAGCAAAAGTTGTGAAAACTTTTGTGGGAAAGGTGAATGCGACAGGGGCAGATCACAACCACTGACTCACGGACCACTATCTCAAGAAACCCTCCAACCAAAAAGAAGGAGAACACTGTGCATGCAAACTAATTAGCACGGAAAGTGAGACACTAATTAGCCAACAGAAAGTAGATTAAGTAACTTTGTACCAAATAATATAGTTTTAGGTGGAGTTTTGCTAATCAGGTATCAAGATAAAGATGCTGCAAATTTTGCATGTGGTGTCCTTGATTCGTGGAAATCTTCCACCTTGAACCCTGCACAGAATAAAACAATGTTTCCTCTATAAACATACTTTTTGTGTTTTAGGAGTTATTTTTAGTTTCAGGTTATAAGGGCAACCACTGACTAGACAACAAAGCAGGAATTTAAAGGAAGAAGCCAAAGTAAAAATAAAGAATGCTCTAGGTTACATGGTAGAGAGCGATTACTGGCACCGAAAGAAGCTGGGAATGACAGCTTATGAGGCTGGTAGTAGAAAGGGAGTGAAGCAAGGGTGGCTGGAAGGCTACAAATCAACCTTACAAGAAGTGCCTGAAAACAGACTGAGCCTTAGAGTGTACATATCCACGGACATGGGTGACAAAGGATTCCTGGACATTCCTTCCTGTCTACAGCTTCTCATTTGACTGAACAGTATCTTATTCTGTACACATGAAACACATGCTAAAATGATGGCCAAAGAACAAGGTCCTTCTAGCTGTGGAGCGCACATGTACCCAGGCTTACTAGGTATGTTTAATGAACTCTGCACTAGCACATGAAAAAGAGAAAGAGAAAGAGAAAAAAGAAAAAGAAAAAGAAGCACTCTTCATTTGACAACTGCTTTTGCATAGACAAAGCAGTGAGAATCAGAATGTGATATTCCATGCATACGAGAACTGAAATCTGTTAGTCTTTAATCTTTTAAAAGCTATTTCTGGGAATTCTAGTTAATGTTCTCCATATGTATTCAAAGGACAAGCATTTAGGTGAGTAGTTCTGCTCTGACCCTCACTGCTTTTGGTACTTTCCAAGTCCAGAGTCAAAATGTGCACTGCTGCTGTGGCATGGTGGTGACATTTTATTGTGCATGGAAAGAGATAATAATTCAGCTGTTCTCAAGTACAATGGGCTTCCTTTGTCAACAAACAGAAATGGGAAACTTTGCCCTCCTTTTCTCACGTATGTAAGATCAGAACATGCAAGTAAATTGAGTTGAAATGAGCTCAATGATTAGCACAGAAGGAGAGGAACAACTGCCTATGAGAACAATTAAACGTATTAGAAAAGGAAACTCAGCAATGAGCCCATACTTATCCCACACCCCCTGTGATTTCCCCCTATTCCACATGACTAGATGCTGTGTTACAGTAAACTGTAAGCTCTTTGGGGTAAGCCTGGGACTTTTTTGCTTTTATCAAATAGAAAAAAAGGCTATGGTTATGCTGGGGATTTTAACACATATTAATGTTATGTGAATGAAAAAATAAGAAAAAAAACATACAATAAAATGAGTAGTACAGGTGAAAACAAAGAGAAAAGAAGACAACTGTACTGTATCTCACTTTCACAGCGAGAATACAATTAATATAGCCACTTGTGATGCTTTTGAAGTTTGTGTTCATAAATGTTATTTTGTCAGTGCCCCAGGAAACCTGCCATAGTGAACTGTAATGCTGACTTTTAGATAGCTTGGAAACTGGCCTTTTCTCAAGACTTCTGCTTTCATATGCCAATGTTTGACCAACAGAGGAATAAATGTGTTTAAATACAGCAAAGATGTTAGTTTATATAACTAACTAGTACACCGTCCATTGGAAACCCAGTTACAGGTGGATGTGTTATATCTAGACTGCACAGTCAGTCATGTATCTTCTTAAACAGCATTTTGACATCATGACTACACAGAACGTGATTTCTGACTGACAGATGAAGCCATGTGAATTTTTTAATATAGCTTTTCATATACACATATTACTGTTCCTTACAAAAAAAAAATGTATGATCTGAAACATTTTTCCTCTTTTATTTACTTAATTTGGGCAATTACTGGTCTCCAAACTTCCTTCTCTGTATATACCTCAGTATTTGGTAAAAATTAAGAGAATTAAAAATGACTGCCTTGTATTTACATAAGGTTACTATTTCAAATTTCTTTTATAATGAATAAAACAGATATCTTAAAAAGACAAATAATGCAATTCATCTCCAAAACTCAGTTAATGTGTGGAAGTTTTTGCCTAGTATATGTAAAGCACAGAGGAACTGATTTTCAAAGATTCATCAGATTCTACTTCATAAAAATTCTTCAGATGTTTTATGTAGTAAATACACTACAGTTCAGAAGCAGTTCTATAACAGAAATAGTCACTGATTAGAAGGAATAGTCTTTTTTCATCTAACAGGCAATATTTTATTTATTGGAACACATACACCAAATCTGTGAACAGCCACAGAGGTACTTTAAAGGCCAATAGTTTCCCCGTCTCCTTCACCATCAGAAAATACAATTTGAAATTTTCAAAATTATTTCTGTGAAATCAGACTAGAGGGACGTGTCACAGGGTGAAAAAATCATAGAGTAGAATAATAGAATGTATTGGGTTGGAAGGGACCTTTAATGATCATTTGGCCCAATCCCGGTGCAGTCAGCAGGGACAACGTTACTAGATCAGGTTGCTCAGAGTCCCATCAAGCCTAACCTTGAATATCTCCAGGGATGAAGAATGGGGGCTCATACGCTACAGCTACATTGCGCTTGCAAGCAGGAGTCCTGTCCCCTGTCCAAAGCAGCACAGTGGAGGTTGGTTGGGCCAAAGGACACAGTAATAGCACATACAATATACTCTGGCTCACTTTTTTAAACTATGAGCTTTGAAAATAAGCTGCCATAAACACTCATGATTCTGCAACAACTGCTCACATTCCTAAAAATCAGACCAGCAGATGAAAAGCAGTTGACCAGGACAGGACACCAGGAGTTAAAAATACTTTCCTGTATTGCACTCCTTTACATGAAACACGACGGAGTCATAGATTTTAGGGGCAGAAACAACCAGTTATACTAATCGAATCTGATCTTCAGCTTTATGAAGGCCATAAAATTTAATCCAGTAATTTCTGTGCTAAGTAAAATGAAATAAACTGCACATCAACACTGGACACAAGCAAGGATTTAAAACTCAAAAAACTTAGCTTGGTGTCTGTAATCTTAGCTTTTAAGGACGCTGATGGAAGCAAGTTAGAATACTCCACCTGCAGGAATTTCACTGTTTTCTTTGAACAGTAACTACCTGACAAAAAGCTTTCTCAAACATTTGCTTTGGAGAAGCAATGGGGAAGCCTTATTGGAAATTTTCATAATATTTAACAATGCAAACAGTACAAGTTCGCAGTTCTGACTCAGGCAAAACTTGCAATGGGTTTCTTGAGGGTTCCTCTCAACAAATTGCTGCTTGACTGAGTCTGCAGCTAGGAAATAGCTCCTTGTAGATAAAGAAAACACAACTGCTAATTTTTTATGCCTCTCCTAAGTCCTTAAGTGTTCATATAGTCTCAACATTTTAAACATATCAAAATAAAATTATCTTCAACAGGTCTTCCTGGGGAAACTTCACAAATTTTCTGTACTTTCACATAGCAGATCTAAAAATGGCCCTTTAAACTATCCCTGTGTGCATAATTATATAAGCATATATGTATGCAAATACCTGTGCATCTACTATATTAGAATAAAAGTTTCTGTCACCACTTCTTTGCAATGTTATATCTGGTCAGCAGGATATCCTGTCTAATCACTGCAGTGACTTTTATTGAATTGTAGAATGATGTGCACATTTTCTATGACCGGACTGAAAAAAAAACTTCCATAATTTCATCTGTGTTCAAAAGTTTAGAGTCTATTTACATGGCGTAGTTGCTGGAAAGTTAAATAGTGAATTTACAACACACTGGCCACTCTTCACTAACTCTGCTTTTTACAGCTCAAGGTGCACTTTCCTTGGCACATTTCTCATCAATATACATTACCTACTGATTTTATAGACAGCTTTCCATGCCTGAGCAACTTTATTTAAAGATAGATCAGGTATCACTATCTGTAAGATTTGCAGAATGTAGTTTAAATCCAAGGAGATGGCTAGCAAGTGCATTGGCTTTCTGGTAGTAGAGAGGAAAATGGCCACAGAGGTTTTTTTTTAAATTCCTTTTGTTTAAGAACAGAATTATGTATCTTATTGTTAGCAAACAAAAGATTGTTCAGATACCTTAAGCCATTATCAGCATACTCTGTACCCTAGAATAATCTGCAAATTTTTGCTAGTCAAACAAAAAGGTTATTTTTAACTGTATCTTACAAAGATTTCTAAGTTTGTCAACTGTAAAATGTTCAAAATAAGGCATAAACATTTCATGAAAAGAGACATAATAGTCTGATGAGAAGAAGTTTGGTGATTTTTAGCAAGTGGACTATCAGGCATTTCAGCCTGCTGAAAATGTATGCCTCACTCTCATTTCACCTGTGACAGAGGTGTGTATAAGAAACACACACACACAAAGATTTGCAATAAAAATTCTTCAGCATGTTTTACTGTGTAATGAATGCTAGGTTGTTTTGTTGTTTCTTTTTTACAAATTTGTAGTGGATGCTTCAGCTCTAGCACTGTGTTTATTATATATATGGTCTCGCCTACTTGAATCTATGCAACCCATTCAAAAACAGACTGAAAAATGCCAAAGACTTTCTTTCACTTCCAGTCCTGCTTAAGTTTTCTTTGTGGCACTGCTCATCTGAATCATTGCCTGTTTCTTGCTTACAAAACATTCATATTCAAAGCACCATCAGCACAATAGCAATTAACAAAGGGCCTTTTATGCAAAAGTGCTACAACTTCATCTCGCACACCCTTTACAGGACAAAGGTCTTTTCTCTTCTTTCCAGTATCAGTGATGCACTCATACCATGTGAAAAGAATGCTCCCTTTCACCGCAGAGGTGACATGACTACATCTTATGTGAACTACTGTATGTACAACTGAGGGGAGGACTAGGTGACCTGAAAGATCTTTCTCATCTCTAACCTCTATGGAAGTTCACAGTGTCAGGAATTGCATATTAACAAGCAAATGCAGGATTTTGTGTGGAAACAGCAGAGTGTTTCCACAAGATGTTTCTCTGAATTTTTCCCTGCTGTAAAGGACAGGAGAAGCACTTTTAGGTTTGTCACAAGCATAACTGACAAAACACAGAAAGGACAGCGGTTACCCTTGAGTTATATACAGCAGTCATTCCTAAAAATATTGCTAACAGAGAGCAGTAAGGGAGAAGGAGGAAGAACCTGCAGCTACATCACACTAAAAGGTGGTGGATTTTCTTGCCAGTATTACATCAAGTTGCCACATTTGCGATAAGTGAAGGTTCCCCAGGAGGTTCCTTTATAGTATGCTGTAGATGCCACGATCATATTAATTAGAGAAAAACAAGAGAAAATGGAAATGTTTTATATTTCTTCCTAATAATAATTTATAGGCACAAGGCAAAAAAGTGAGTAGCACAGAGTAGGTCAGAAAAAACACAGAACACAAACCCATTTGCAATAATGGCAAATAAGCAATATCAAGGTATTTTACAGTAATATAAAGATGTAGGATAGATATGAGAATCTAGCTGCCCTGAAAAGATTTTCAATATCAGATAGTCACAAATACCCAAACTATACAGCCCTGTAACATGTTAATAAACTTGTTCATTTGGTAGTAGCTGTAACATTGTCTAGAATGTTTCACCCTGAGTTCCCACTAGCACAACATACACTGGTAAAACAAGAAACAAAAGAAGAAACAATCCCTCAAAGGCTCTTCTGTGCCTTTATTTCACACTGAATAAGCATACACAGTACAGCCTGCTGGTAAGCTTTTCCTTACCAGTTGCTCAAAACATGGATAGACTCTTGGTTACAGCTCCTTATGTGCATATCAACTGACCCAGAATAACAAAGGCTAAGGGTAAGCAACACAGAAATTACTATACTGAGTCAGACCTGAATCAGCCTAGTCTCAGATCCTGTCTCTGCAATTAGCCAGAAGGATGTGTAAGAACGTACCAGCCAGCCGTCTCTATTTCTGTATGTTCTAGCAAGAGCTTTTTCAAGAAGAAATAGCATATTATGCTCCAATTTGTTTCTCTGCATTTTCTCAGTTACTGCTTTTCAAGCTGTTGATTGAGGGGCAAAGGGTGGAAATTTTACATCTCTGAGGAACAATTAACTTCTTTATTGATCCCCTGAGGTGTACTGTAAGCCATAATACCATAAATTATCCCAAAGAGAATTTGTCATAATAGATCTAAATTCATAGCATTAAAAAATGTTCATGCATTTGTATTTAAAAGCACTTCTTTCTTTTTTTTTAAATGATTTTGCATTGCCAATTTGAGAAAAAAAAACCCACTATAATTTTGCTGTAGTAATACAGAAAGCTTTGCATTTGCATCACACATTAATCACAGAAAAATTAAGGACACAGAAAAACAAATATAATAAATCACATATCCTTTTGCCTGATATATAATTCAGCATCAGGCCTGTATACATCATTAACTACTATGTTTGCCATTAATACTTAATAAAAATGTGTGAACTTATAGCTGCATGATGAAGCTGTTAAAAGAGAAAATTGGCTTTAATTTTTCCTGCTTCACTTTCCTCTGTACGTTACATGAAAACTACCCATATAATATTCCTTTCCTTGCCTTAGATACATAAAAAACTTGCTATATGATAGAATCTGCAAGGTTTTCTATTCAGAGATGGTACTGTCTGCCTGAGAAGAGGTATGTCATACCTGCATCACATTATTCTTCCCCCACTCCTTATATGAAACCTTTCATGAATAAGCCTGACTTGCTAAGGCACTATTCTGTTCCATTCAGCTTCTTACACAGCACTCAGTGGCACTGGACCCAAGTGTCTTTTGGATATGAGCAATGTGACTCTTATCTGTCACATGCCCTCACACTCCCCAGGGCAAAAAGTATATGCGGTGAATGTTTTGTTCAGTATTTTGCTGTTGTTGTTTTTCTTAATGCACAAAAGTTATAGAAAGCAAGTCAATGAAAAAAATCCTGTACTTAGAGTGGAAGGTGCTGAGTCTTGTCCTTAGTTCTCTGGAGAATGCATTTCAGTCTACATTAGGCCATTGACTGCTTTCCTTAGCACGGCTGCATGCCAAATGAGTCTGCCGAATGCACTCTCATTCCTGCCCACTCTTGTAAATAAATACATGTTTAATTATATTAACTTCAAGACACTTCTCCAAACAACTATCCTCTCAACCACAGCAGCTCTCAAAATAACTCTTAAATTTTGAAAGGAATCACATTCATCTCCTGTAGTACCTGAATATATCCCACATTTCAGGCATCTGAAAGCTCTGCACAGACTATTCTATTTGGATTCATGCCTCAGGAGAAAGGGTATGACTGCTCTAATCATGCTCTCTGGCACTCATCCTTAGTACTGGAAAATTTTAAAGACAAAACCACATGTATTCTGATAAAGAAAAGTGTTAACAATGGAAATGTGAAAATAAAATATATTTAAAAAATCTGGATCTTAACATCCAGCCTTGTACTGGGTTAGTCAGTATCTTACTCCACTTAAGGTGCTAGTGGTCTACTACATTATTTAACAGAGAGGAACTGCCTTAAGGAACTCTACCTAAGTTTATTTATTTTTTTCTGACTGTGTTAAAAAAACCCACATTATAAAATGGGGACTTTTATCTCCTTCACAGAATCTCTGGGAACACACTTATATGCTTTAGTATGTTCTTCTACTTTTCATCCAATAATTTCATATATTTTTTATGCAGTTCATGAATAGATCATGACAAATATTCATGCATGCAAGTACATGTGTAGTATACTTACCCTAGAAAATGTGTAGCCTCTACCATATCTCAATAGCTTCATAGAGACCATACACATCAGATGAATGACAAGACAATAGTTTTGGCATTTAGAACATCTCCTGTGCCTGCACCCCTTCATTCCTCTTGTGAACAGAAGATGCTCAAGCATTCACAGCTATTTGTGAAGCTGGGTCCTAGAAATGTGAACCTCCTCTAGATACTCTACTAGACTATACTGGCTATATAGCTCAGTTTCTTTAAGATATAGTATAAAATGTAAATATGACTTAACATTTTCTGGTAAGGTGATGTAGGCACTGGAAGACAAGACAGCCTGTTTGCCTTGCAGTGAAGTACCTTGCCAAAGATATCAGTGGAAGACTTTTTCAAGCATTCAGGGTTCATGCTTCAGCCAAAGATAGTAAAACTAGCTATGGCCTTAACTCAGACTGTCAACTAAATAAATAATCTGTCATTATGAAACTGACTCATTAAAACAGTGGGCCAGGAGTAACCTGAAGAAAGATTCTGAAAGATGATTTTTTAAGATAATGTAAGTAGAAATGTCTGAATATAACAGTGGATAAAAATAAGTCCTGGTTACGAAAAAAATCTCTTCACATTTTTACTGAGTCTGATTTAACATCAAAGACTTAGCAGAAATGCTATTCTCAATGACTATCCCACAGTAAGAATCACTGAAGCATAATTCAAAACTTCCTACATCAGTTTTTAAGATCTCTGCTTTTGTATTCCTTGTGATTTCTGTTAGCAAGCTACTAAAGCAAGATGTGACTTTAATGCCTATTATTACTAATATAAAGAGTATTTGTGCCTTTTCTTTCAAAGAGTAAAAGAATAATTCCACTGAAGAAAGAAATTCATTTAGATCCGTGCTAAATCCAGAACTGCTTGTGTTTCTTAATTATTCGGATTTTCCATTCACTAAAATTTTGTTTATACATACACATGAACATATCTTACAAATAGTAAAATTACAGTTATTCTCAGAAACTGGAAGATTAAAAATCTGTGTTACTAAGAGAAAACGCAAGCCTTCAGTTGATGTCTGAACTGCAACAGTTGATCCTAATATAGTGTCCTGGTTTGAGCTAAATAGAACTAATTTTCTATTTAGTGATTTTACTTTTCAGCTCAGACTCTTCTAAGTGGCTGAACTTGCTGAAACTAGCAGCATGTTTTTCCAGACAGTGTGTACTGCTACAAGTGATAATGACAAGTCCACTGTCTCACCATGGGTGCCGTATCTGCACCTACGGGGAGGAGCGGACCCAAAACTAACCAACTAGGTATTCCATCCCACATATGTAATACTCAGTATAAAGCTAAGGGATCACGAGGGTCTGGACCCTTCAATTTTGGACCCTTCCTTCTGTCTCGACCCCTTCAATGGCCAAAGCCCGAGCAGAACCCAGCCAGTTCATCTGCCTCTGATACTGATTCATATGCTCCTGCATCCTGCTCCCACCTGCTGCTGAGTCTGGTCTGGGACTTCTCCAGTGCCCTGCTTCACAGAGTCTCTGGTGACGTAATCATCATTGGGAGAGAGTGGGGGGAAGATTTTATATGGTTTTGTATATATATTTGTACATATCTGTATATATTTCATTATTTTCCTATTTACATTATTATCCTCTAGTATTAGTATTATTGTTTTATTAAATCTGTTAGTTTTATTTTCCAGCCCATAAAGTCTCTCTCCCTTATTCTCTTTTCCCTTCCCTCCTGGGGAGGGGAGGGGGCTTAATAGAGAGCATCTGTCCAGGATTTAGAGGCCAGCCCAGTCCTAAACCACGACACACAGCAAATAAAAGCAGAAATCAATTGTATGAAGACTATGTAAATAATCACAATTATTAAAATGTGTGACCTGAATTAAGTTAAGAAAGACAAAAAGAAAATTATTTTCTATATGGCAATAAAAAAATAATACAAGTTTAGTAAAAGAAAAAGAAGAAATTGGAAAACACAGGAGCTGTTAATTTATTTTATGGATGACAGATTGTAAAACCATCAAGATTCATTGTAATTCTATATTCTAACCTCCTGTACAATGTTACCCATAGGAATTCCCAGCATTCATCTCTCTACCCACCACAGCTAGCAGTAGCTGTAGTAGAACTAGAGGACTGTTTCAGAAAACTAACAGAAAATTCTTAGTTTAAAATTTTCAAGCCACAACTTCAGTGACATGTCCCAAAGGACAATGGCAATTGCTGTTAGAAAAATCTTGTGCTTGTTCTGCATTTTTAAAGTCAAAGTCACAACATCAGTTCCTTTAAGTCTGTATTGCAGAGTTAGGGCTGGAAGATGCCTCAGGAGATCTCTAGTTCTCTTAACTATTAATCAACGTCTTGATTCGTACAAACTGAGCTCCTTAAGCCTCATACAGCAAAATATGTTTTTTTTCCATCACCAAGACTTTTCTCTGAACTCTTTCCTGTTTTTCAATATATTTCTTGAATTGTGAACATCAGAACTGGACATAGTAATCTATTAAAATCTGTCCCATGCCCCAAATATTTAACAATAGTTTTTTCCATATTCACCCAAGGTCGCATTTGTTTTTCAGGCTGTTGTCTGTAAGATGTTCACTTTTATGAGTATCGTCCATCTTTCAGATCTTTCATTTCAGTGTAAGTATTGGATCTGGTTGGCCTGGAGTTAATTCTCTTCATAGCAGCTGGAATCATGCTGTACTTTAGATTTGTTACTAAATCAGTGTTGGTAACACACCAGTGCTTTAGCTACTGCTGAGCAGTGCTTGCGCAGCACCAAGGCTTCCTCTGCCCTCTGCAGCAAGTAGGTTGGGGATGGCCAAAAGGTGGGAGGGGACACAGTAAGGACAGCTGATCCAAACTGACCAGAGGGACATCGCATGCTATATAACATCATACGCACCAATAAAAATGGGGAGGGTAGTTTTCCCAAGGTAGACACGATGGCTGGGCATTGATCTGCTTGTGGGACGTGGTGAGTGACTGCCTTTGCATTGCTCCCTCCCTCTTCTTCCTCCACTTAATAAACTGTCTTTATCTTGACACACAAGTTTTTTTGTAATTTTGCTCTTCTCTTCCCTATCCTGCTGCAGGGCCTGGGGGTGTGGGCAGGGAGCAAGCAGCTGGTGGGTGCTTACTGTTACTAGCAAAGGTCAACCCAGCACAAAATATTGAAGGATACAGTTCACATGGCTACAAACACTCTATCTTCTAACAATGCCCCCACAGCACTCATGGATAAATTTCCTTACCTTTTCCAGCCTTGGTTCTTTGAAACATTTTGGAGGAATCATTCTGGGTAGTCTTTATAGCAATCTCTGCTACGTACTTTTTGGATTACTCTATGCTCAGAAGTGGCTTCTGAAAGCTGCTTGAATTCATGGAGGCATAATCCACCAGTGCAATGCAGCAGATCCCACACAACCATGTTTCTATATCATTCTTCCATATCCTCATTACTTTACATATGGTTTATCTTTTCACATACAGGATGTAGTAAAAAACTTACTTGCAAGAGCCCAATACTGCATGGCACACCACATGAGATTGCACAGCAAAAGCACTGCATGTGATGCCACAATTAGAGCCACAGCTATAAGAAGTACCCATAATGATCCCTAAGAATAGAGCAACCTCACACCTTCCAGCACTTAGCTCCTACAGATGCTTAGCTTAGCTTCTGTAAATGCTAGTCATTACTTAGGTTCTTGCCCTGACATTGTAGATTGAGAGCTGAAATGGGGGTTTCCCAGCCAACTCAAATCTGTCTAGCAACCACCATGTCAGTGCACATAACAAGGTCATCACAGTACGTTAACTATTTCCTACGGAATCATCCTGTTCCTTGGCAGCTACAGAAAACAGATGCACATGGTGCCTGCTCAACCTTGGCTCTTGGTGCCAGCAACCAGAAGCCAGCTGGACTTACAATCCAACTTCTGACAGCCAGCAGCACTGACCAAAGCCAATACAACACAAAAGCTAACAGAAATGGTCCTTATTTGGTCTTATGTTAGATGCCCTGTGGACCCACTGCCCAGTGCTGCCTGGTTCTACCCATCTACATCTGCCAGCACACCCTAGTAAACAGCAGCATGAATCCAGTATTCACAGAGGTATGGCAGCAAGACCTTGAAGCATGCAGGGGGGCTAGTGGACTGGTAAATTCTGGAAAGGCTGTGTTGAACTTGAAACAATGGCATCACGGGGTATCTGTCACTCTTGAAAGCTCTCCTTTGCAGTATGCAGTGACTGGGGTCATCTCAAGGGCTTGTAGTAGCAACATAAATAGGTACTTTAGCATGTGGTGCCATCACAGGGGTTACATGAAGAAGTTATCTAGTACAGCAGGATGAATGAAGCCATTAGAACTACTGTAGCCATTGAGGCTTTTTTTTACCTCCTTTTAGTTTGTGAATCACCCACAAACACCGTGAGTGACTTTACATTTTCTTCCAAGTTAAGAACAAAGAATATTAGACACTACAGATTAAAAGATAGTTTTCCTTCAAAAATACAGCAACTTGAAGGGGTCCTCCATTTACACGTACTTACCAGAACCTACTAATTAATCATTTTTTTCACTTATTACATGGCATAATTATTTTTAATTCCACATTGTTCTTGTTTGTCTCCAATTTTTCTATCTATAGAGGAAGTGCATTCTATCAACACTGCACCTTTATTGCATAAAAATGTAATAGATTTTGGAAAAATATAGGTGGAGAGCAGTATACTAGAGAAAAACAGGAATTTAAACTAGGCCAAAAGACCTGCGAATTGAAGTTGACTCATTATCTTAATTTATTTTTTAAATATGGATTGAAGTAAATATGCTACCTTACACCTTTTCAGAATGATTTTCACAAGTTTCTTTCCAGTGCAATGAATATTTAGTAATTCAAAGATGATGGAAAGTTTCAGCAGGAAAAAAAGGACGGTTTAAGAGAGCCCCCTCAGAGTAAGCACTGACACAAGTGGTCTATGACATGTTAAAGTATAGGCATTGCAACACTTGGAATTACCTTTTTGTCTATTGTAATTACTTATCTAAATGTGTACCAGACATTCTATTGTTTGTCCCAAGCTGCCATTTGATTATCAGGCAAAAATAACCATGCTTAACCTTCACTCCCATGAATTTTTTCTACCTGTCCTTGGTCTTCTTCCATAATTTTCAGACTTGCTAAACACCATAGTGACAGTCAGAGAAGAGATTCTTCTACCTGGGTATTCTAAAATTATAAGAAAGAAGTTCTTTGCTACTGCTACTTCAAAAATAAACAACTCCAGTTGCTGTATTAACAAAGTATTTCTTTGTTGTAATTTAAAGAAAAAGTTTTTTATTGTAAAGGGCTGTTATAGAAGGAACTATTAGGTAAACCATGAGAAAAACATTGCGTTTATTCAGTAGTTGTATAGCATTTCTGGTGAAAGTCTAATTTGTTAAGGAAAAAAATAAGATAAAACCATAGTAAATGCTGCTTGATAATAATAAACAGCCAAATACCGTTGTTTACATATGCACAAAGGAAATTATTTTATTTGTCATTCACTGCTGTGACACATGCAGGCAATATAATTCAAAGCAACAAAGACAAACACAATCACATAAAAATCCCTTCCATCTCACTTAACAGGTGCCTTTAAGTAGAAGACTCTATAAACAAAAATAATTTTGTGTTACACAGAATCAAACAGATCAGTCTGTGCAACTTTTCTCAAGCAGTCTCTGAAAATAAACCTTTGAGAAAAATCTCAGATTACCAAAAAGATTTTATTTTATTATTGTTCAATATAATTTTACTTTCAAATTAGGCAACACATTCCTTTTTAAAACTAGTGAAGTAATAATTTATCTCATCATCTGACATCAAAACAAAGCTCTGGGGAGGTTGTTTAAGACAAGATACACAATCTTTAGCATAGCAGGCTCATACCAGTTTGGAAAACAAAGCACTAACAAGAAAACAAAGAAAAAAGTCCAAAACTCAAGTTCCTGTGGAGCAAAATCTACTTTGCATTAGATATATTTTTATTACTTTAAAAAAAAAATGACTGAAAAGTTTAAAATAGTGCTAATAATTTGGAATACATAAAAATGTCATTGACCTACTGCTTCACTGAGAGACTGCAATATCGATGAAATACTGATGCCCATTTAGATAAAACAGAGAATGTGCTTCTACGTTTGAGGCAGCTAAGTTGTTACCAAGATTCTTTCCCCATTGACTTTTGAAGGCTGTTTACCAATTATGAATTATACTGGCAGTCTGGCAGTGTTACTCCATTCACAATTTCTTTTAGAGGATTGAACAGTAAAACAATATTCTAGAATGCATTTTATCATTTGTCTTTACTGTACTAGGACTTCATATCCACATAGCCTGTTACCTCCCCTCAAATCAATGCTTTAACTTTTGATCAATTTAGAAAGTAAATCAGAGCAAAAAATGCCATTTGGCTTGGATAACAGTGTTGTACAGTCACAGCGTGGCTCCAAGATTTCATGACCTGCACAGCTTCCACTTTGATTTTAACTTAAAGGAAGCTTTGATCCCCAAAAGCTCCAAATGTGCTGCATTCCACCTACTTGAAATGATACCACAGCTAATATCAACAGAGAAGCTTAACCTAAATTCCTTTCACTTTAAAGAAATCTGAGTGTCAATACATTGCTTTTTATGGGAACTTTCTGCTCTATGGGACCCAAATCAACCAGACCCTTGAATTACCTTTGTTTCCCTTGTCTTCTTGAAGTGAGCACATCAAATGATACATGACTTTCATTCCCTTAAGGTACGTTTTACTAGAATAGTAAAAAACCTAGAACAAAGTAACTCTTAAAACCAAGTAAGTCTGAACTGCTGGGTGAAACTTGAGACACCTGTAAACAAATCCATCCCTGCTCACTGTTCTCAGAGTGAACTGACCTTTCTTTCAGCTCTCCTTTTCAGCACAGTAACTTTAGTGAGTTTTTACCTTGACAGGCTGGAGAAATGGGCTCGCTGGAACCTCATGAAGCTCAACAAAGGGAAGTTCAAAGTTCTGCCCCTGGGGTGGAACAACCCCATCCACCGGTACATGCTAGGGGACAACCAGCTGGAGAGCAACTTGGCAGAAAAGGACCTATGAGTTCCGGTAGACAACAATCTGACCGTGAGCCAGCAATGTGCCCTTGCAGCTAAGAGCGCTAATGGTGTCCTGGGCTGAAATAGGAGGAGTATTGCCATCAGGTTGAGGGACATGATCTTTTCTTTCCACTCAGTGCTGGTGAGGAGCACTATGTCCAGTTCTGGGCTCCCTAGTACATGTCATGAACATACTGGGGAGGACTCAGCAAGGAGAACTAAGTTGACTAAGGAACTGGAGCATATCTTATATGAGGAAAGACTGAGAGCTGGAACTAGCCAGCTTGGAGAAGAAAAGACTCAGGGTGATCTCATCAATGTATATGAATACTTGAAGTAAGGGTGTAAAAATGGTGGAGTCAGGCTCTTCTCAGTGGTGCTCAGTGACAGGACCAGAGACAATGGACACAAACTGAAACAAAGGAGGTTCCCTCCTGAACATCAGGAAACACTGTATCACTGTGAGGGTGACTGAGAACTGACAAGTTGCCCAGGGAGGTTGTGGAGATATCCTTGGACATAATAAAAAACCATCTGGACTTGGGCCTGGACAGCTGGCTCTAGGTCATAGCATCACAGAATGTTGCAAAAGACCTATAAGACCATTGAGTCCAACCACAACCTGTCCACTACTAAACCATGTGTCTAAGCACCTCACCTATCCATCTTTTAAATACCTCCAGGGATGGTGACTCAATCACTTCCATGGCGGCCCGTTTCAATGCTTGATAACCTTTTGAGTGAAGATATTTTTCCTAACATCCAATCTAAACCTCCCCTGGTGCAAAAGCAGGTGGCTCAGCTTGAGCAGTGGGGTTGGATGAGAATGCCCCCCAGAGGTTACCATTCCATGATTCTGTGATTCCTTAGTTTCCACAAAATCTGCCTATTGCCTGAGACCAAGGCGGAGATCAGTATTGCATCCTTCTAACCAGCACTACTCTTTTTAACAAAATGCACAATATATATGAACACATACTATAAAATAAACATCAAACAGTTCTATTATTAGTCTTCAACATGCTCCCTTTTTCCTTCCAACCTTTAGTTCTTACAGGAGGGTAACATTTATTTTTGCATGTTGCTCTAGAAAGCATCACTGGTTGGGAGATCTATACTGTGAAGTGCGGTGTTTATGAATATTGACGTTCGCTGACTATTTGTTTAAGTGGCTATTTCATCTTGCTAGTTTTTCTTGCAGATTGTGTTTAGAGTCTGGAACAGGTGTTTCTTTTTATTAGTATTGCAGATTCCCAAACACAGATTTTCTAGATAAATTTAACAGTCTGCATACAGTTTGCACATTGACACCGTGTGGCGTGGCATACGTTTCTCCTCACTTGAGGGGTCACAGAACTCCTGGGCATGCAGAGGCTGTATTTGTGTAGAGTAATAATTTTATTTTCTCATTTAAATTACACCACAGATTCCATAGACACAGAATGGGTACAGCTTTTTTTTACCTACTGTAAAAATTGCTACATTGTTTGCTTAGTTCATTATGCAAAGCACACATCTACTACCCTGTTAATTTGCAACCTTATTTCATTCCTTTTTAAAATCCACAGTCCTTTTCAACCTAGCATGTTTGAAACTGATACATTCTGCCAACCATGCCTTAATCTAGGAGTGGATACAGCAGATCCTTTTCTTTTCATGTTTACACACCAGTAACACTGACAAAATCATAACATAACATAACATTTTCTCTGAAATTATGTTATTACATAGCAATAGCGTAATTATCATTCCTATATAGCAATAGTGTAAATTACACCACTACTACTACAATAAACCAACATGTACAATTTTTCAGTGCCGTGTGAGCCAAAGGAAGCCTCACTTCCAGCAGTGAAAGACACAGATTTAGTATTTAGTTTTCTGCTCCCGAGGGAAATGTTAACTTTCCTGCCTTAATTTTCTTTGGCACAAAACATTCCCTGAAAATACACCTGATTCAACAGAGAATGCTACAATTAAATACTGAATTCTGCTCTAAAATAAGCAGTTCAATTTAAATACTGTCTCTTGCATATTTTTTCTATCATTTTTAATTATAATAATACATGCAATTACCAGTACGTAGTACTTTTCAGCTTCAGAATCCCATAGCCAAAATTAGATCATAATAAAATATTTCTTTGGAACTTTTTTTAATTTCAATAAAAGGTTCTCTTTCACTCCTTTTTAATGTGAATGTTCATTTTGAAGGTATCCAATTTAAACACTATAGCACTATGACAGTGCATTACAATAAAACATAAAACTGTCAGAATTAATTAATGAACAGTAATTACTGTAATTTACAGCAACTCTGTCTGACTGCGTCTAATTACCAACAGAGCATCCCTGTGACTATAAAGGTAAGCATTTTATTGCTTCTCATTTTTTAATGGAGAAATTGAGGCAGAAATGTTAATTAAGCCCACAATACTGAAAAATTAGATGGCCAGAATTTAGTCCGATATGTATCTGTGCTTAGTTTTAAAACTTCTCTCTTTTTATGGGAATGGCTCATTACTCTCTAAAACCCCCTATAATTCCAGTATATTTTCAGAGAAAGTATGATTGGGAGAGGCAGGAAAATTTTGCAGATGATATATTTCGCTATGATTTTAATTTCTCATAAGGGGCCAAATCCCAAATATGTAAGTGCTACTGGATTTTAGATTTGCTTGGAGGGACTAATTATCACTAATTAAAGTATAACAACTTTCAGGCTTCAAGAAAAATCCACAGAGCTCTTTGGATTCTGTTTCCCAAAAAGTTATCACAGGAAACAAGCATGAGGATTTGCAGCATATTAAACTACCTGTGCCAGTACTACAGAGTAGCCTAGCACCATGCAAATCTACTCACTTGTTTCTCCATGATAAATAGAAGACATCTTACCTTCAGTAAAAGCAGGCTGAGCAGACACAAAGCTAATTACCTTAAAGTAGTTAATACAGTCACAAACTAAATCTATCTCATGCCATAAGTTGCTTATGACTCCTACCTTAAATGTCATATTTTGTATTGTAATTCCATATCAACAAATGAAACAACCTAGAAATAATCCAGGATGCTTAACTGGATACAAAGAAGGGTATGCATAAGACCATTCTTGATCCCATCTACTCAGACATGGATGTTTCCAACATATTCAGGAACAAAATATGAAAGCATGTGAATGCAGGTGAGAACTAAGATCAAGTAGTTTCTGATCATGTGCCCTCAGTCTTTGCATTTGGTTGCTTTGGTTGCCTTGGTTGATGAGGACTGGGTTAGGGATCAGTTAAACAATCTGGATATCCATAAATCCATGGGCCCTGATGGGATGCACACACAGGTGCTGAGGGAGCTAGTGGAAGTCATTGCTAGGACAATCTCCATCATCTTTGGTAAGTCGTGGGCAACAGGAGAGGTGCCCAAGGACTGGAAGAAAGCAAATTTCACTCCAGTCTTCTAAAAGGGCAAGAAGGAAGACCCAGGTAACTACAGACAGGTCAGCCTCACTTCCATCCCTGTGAAAGGTAAAGGAACAGCTTATCCTTATCGCTGTCTCCAGGCACATCAAGGATAAGATGGTCACTAAGAGCAGTCAGCATGGTTTTACCAAGGGGAAGTCATGTCTGACCAACCTGATAGCCTTTTATGAGAACATAGCCAGCTGGATAGATGATGGTAGGGCAGTGGATGTGGTCTATCTTGATTTCAGTAAAGCATTTGACACTGTCTTCCATACCATAGCACCCTCACAGCTAAACTGAGGAAATGTGGTCTAGATGATCAGGTAGTGAGATGGATTGTGAACTGGCTGAAGGAAAGAAGCCAGAGAGTCGTGGTCAATGGGGCGCAGTCTAGTTGGAGGCCTGTATCCAGTGGGGTCCCCCAGGGGTTGGTACTGGGACCAGTACTATTCAGTATATTCATCAGCAAGCTGGTTGAGGGAACAGAGTACACTGTCAGTAAGTTTGGTGACAACACAAAACTGGGAGGAGTGGCTGACATTCCAGAAGGCTATGCTGCCATTCAGTAAGACCTGGATAGGCTGGAGAGTTGGGTGGGGCAAAACTTAATGAAATTCAACAAGGGCAAGTGTAGAGTCTTGCATCTGGGGAAGAACAGAACCCTGTACCAGTATAGGTTGGGGACTGACCTGTTGGGGAGTAGCACAACAGAAAGGGACATGGGGGTGTTGGTGGACAGCAGGATGACCATGAGCCAGCAATGTGTCCTTGTGGCCAAGAAGGCCAATGGCATCCTGGGGTGTATTAGAAGCTGTGTGGTTAGTAGGTTGAGAGGTTCTCCTCCCCTTATACAATGCCCTGGTGAGACCGCATCTGGAATATTGTGTTCAGTTCTGGCCCCCTCAGTTCAAGGACAGGGAATTGCTTGAAAGAGTCCAGCGCAGGGCCACAAAGATGATGGAGGGAGTGGAGCATCTCCCTTATGAGGAGTGATTGAGGGAGCTGGGTCTTTTTAGCTTGGAGCAGAGAAGACTGAGGAGTAACCTCATTAATGTTTATAAATATGTAAAAGGCGAGTGTCAGGAGGAATCACAGAATCACAGAATATTAGGAGCTGGAAGGGACCTTGAAAGATCATGTAGTCCAACCTCCCTGTCAAAGCAGGATCACCTAGACTAGGTTGCAGAGGAAAATTAGGAAGGAGCCAGGCTCTTCTCTGTGATGCCCAATGACAGGACAAGGGGCAATGGGAGCAAGCTGGAGCATAGGGGGTTCCATGTGAACATGAGGAAAAACTTTTTCACTGTGAGGGTGACAGAGCACTGAACAGGCTGCCCAGAGAGGTTGTGGAGTCTCCTTCTTTAAAGACATTCAAAACCTGCCTGGATGCATTCCTGTGTGACCTAGTCTAGGTGATCTTGCTCTGGCAGGGGGGTTGGACCAGATGATCTTTTGAGGTCCCTTCTGACTTCTAATATTCTGTGACTCTGTGATTCTGGGAAAAAAAAACACAAAACAAAATAGGATGAGATGGTCAGGCTTATGACTACTTGTATAATCACCTCACTCCTAGTTGGCTCCTCTCTCTTACATTATTAGTTTATTCATAGTTTATCCTTTCCTGTCAGAGGTTCATCTTCCTGTCCCAGACACATTTCCCACTACAGTTCCCATATAATACCACGTTATACCATACTTCTACCAGTACTGTCCTTCCAAGCACCACTAAGTCTCTTAATTATTGACAATATTATGTACATTACATTGATAGTAGGATGAATTAGTACATGTCCATGGAGTTTTCTATACAGACTTAAACATATGGCAAAATATGCTACAAGTATATTCCTTGGGCACAGACATGCCAGGGGTGGAAGGAATCCTAAGGTCTGTACTTCCTGGCCCCACTACTTTTACTGTCCACAATGGCACACATTCCTGTATCACAAGCTGAGGCTGCAACTGTGCTTCTCTTCAGTTTTCTATTTACATAAGAGATGTGCATTTCTCTGCTCCTTAAAAATACCAGAATGCAAGGTAACAAGAGAACAATTGCATTAAATAAACATGTCAGAAATACAGTATAGACATAAATACTCGTGAACTGAAAAATTTATGCCTTTGAAAGCAACACCATATTTCATTGTGCTATGCAAACTGAACTTATCCCCTTGGAATTCATTGTTTCTTGGTTTCTGTTAACACATGAATCTGATTACTTTAACCAACAGCTGGAGAAGATGAATCATATAGAAGACCTGTGAGACTGCATTGAAGTTCTGCACGTACCATTGCACAGTTTTAAATTCATAAATGCCATAAATGGCAAAACTGCCAGTATTTTTCTATAAAGTGTGGAAAATTTGCACACACTGCTAAAACATTCAAAAGTAAACATATTTCCTCTAACTCTGCCAAACAGTAGAGCCTACGAAGTCAACCTTGCCTTTTTTTTTTTTCCTTTTGCTCAGAAAAGGCTAGGAAGTCAATACAGAAAACTCACTTTCAATTTTCCAGGGCACAGGTGTTGCATAAACGCACAGCATCACCCTGTTTTCTCTCTGAACAAAGAAGAGAGAAAACTGAGACAGCATAAACAGGATAGCAGTTTCATTGGTCTTTGGGTTTGGGTATAAAAGACATTTTCCAGGCTTTCTCATTGTGTTGTTACATAATCCATTTACAGTTATAATCAGTGGTAATTAATAGTCTCTCCTGCATCTTCTTCCCCCTTTTGGCTCACCAGCAGATGTGTTATATATACGTGCTGATATCCAAACATGCCTGTAAGTCTAGGGAACTGCTGAAATTCTTACAATTCGTACTGTTTATGCTACGATACTGTATCTGAACTTGTAACAAAATGATGACACAAAATGGCATCAGGATTTGCCATGAATTATCCACTCACCTGCACGCACCTTTAGTGCAACATCTTTCTTAGTCAAGTGCAAATTCTGCATGAAATCTTTTTCATTCGAAAAAAAGAAGCATTCTGGGCCTCTTTTGTAGCATCTGCCACCCAAACGTGAACTGAGTGTAAATGGTTATAGCTGGGTCTCAGTAATCCTTACAACAGCCAGCTCTAGTGCCTCTGCCACTATTCCTAGCTTCACTAAGCTACAGAAGAATGAAACCCGACTTGAATTTCATCACTTTTACTTGCAGATACTGTGAACATTGAGGACAGTACAGTCACCTAAGAAAGGTCTGGTAACGCCATGGTTTGGCTGCTTACATGCCATAGGTATAGTGTTTTGTGAAATACAGACTTGCATTTCAGCAGCCTAACTACTTAATCGTGCATTTTTGATGGGGAGGTCCATCAGCCCTTGCATAAATAAGCCAGCAATAAAAGGAAACATCTTTGAAAAGTCTAACAGCTGCTGTAAATTACAGTGTTTCCCTTGTATCATAAGATTATTCTCCATAATATCAACACAGAAGAATGTAATTCCATTTCATGGGGGAATTTATTATTCCAAAATCTAATTTCAATCTGATTAACAACAACAATATTCAAATACTGAAAAGCTCAGTTAAAAGGAACACGTTTATTGGATGTTAAAGCCCTGGAGCAGTTTGCATAAAAGTTCCCAGTTACAAGGTCAGCTCCTGAAAGGCTGCAGCCTCAGAAAACCCAGATTTCCTGCAGCTAAGAGGCTGTGTTGGCAATTCACCAGTATAATTTGTTCTTGATATTTTGGCCAAATTGGACCATTTCTATGAAACATTCCTGTTTAACTATTCACTACATTCCGATGAAACATGCTGAATTTTTTTTCTTCTGACTTTTTCTCTACATTGCTGAGCTCTTCAGTTTCGCTGAACTTTGTTTCCACCACTCAGGAACCACTCCACTGCTTAAGGACAAAACAGGCTGCTTGGAATGCCATACAACAGTTGCACAAAGCAAGCAGGATAGTGAGAAGCAATATATTCTATTATCCCTACTGATCAAACTTACCTAGATAAGCTAGCACACTCAAAACATCTTATTTGGGACAATACAGGACCACAAAAAATTACTAATTTGAATTCAACTTGCATTTACAGGAGAGCTTCACTATATCAGTCTGCTAAGACGTAGCAGCCTTAGAATGCAGTTCATGCCATCTTGTAGCAGCTTCACACTGTGGCAGCTGTAAAAGAGCTGCAGTGTAAACAAAAATCAGGATTTTCTTTTTATCGCCATTGCAAGGATCGATTACAAATCAAGACTACCCATGAAATCAAGAACTTGAAAGTAAAGCAACAAAGTACAGTGAATTCTAAGGCCTTCTGAAGCCGATGTTTTTTCTTCTATCTGCTCTTATGGGTTTTATAAAATAGTACAGCATAAAGCCTCAAAGAATTTTGAGAAAATAAATTCCACAGCAATACAAAAGAGCTGCATAATAAAACATAACACACTGATTGCTCAGCAATAACAGAGATTTCTTCCAGTGAAGGGTAGATATAACATGGGTCAGGCCACGCATTTCATCTGGTAGCTGTCAATTTAAGCAAAAACATGACGAATAAAGTGTAAAAAAAAACTTGGCTTACAAGCAACTTGCTAAAGTACAGCACTTCAAACCTGCGTCTTAGATGTCATTTCACTGGTTTTTTTTAATCCCCTGTAATCCATCAATATAATATGGCACATCAGAGCTAGACTCTAATCTTTTAAATTAATATTTTTAAAAGATTGTGAGTGTTTTGATTTGGCTCCTTGAAGATATTTTTTATTTTAACAAAGAGAAACCTCAAGATGCATATTTATAATTATATTAGTGCACTGCTGACACCACTTTCTTGACTCAACAAAACCAAGATACTACTATTACAGTTAGGAGTTTATTTCTCTTATCGCTTACAGGCTATCAGAAAATCTCAGATAACGTTTCTCTGGATTAAAAACCATCACCACAGAAGTCCCAAAAGCAGTATTCATAAGAAATCATTTTACTAAATTTTTATTCAGTTTGTAGCATTCTTAACAGTATTCTCAACTTACGGGACAGAAATACAATAGTGTTCACAAAACAGGCCACAGAAATATTACCATTTTCAGATTTGTGACTGCTACATATATTTTGAGATGAGGAGAAAACATATTTGTTAGAAAACAGTGAATGTGGAGAATTAAAGATTTCCTGTTTTGTGTTTCGTGACAAGATGATTTGTACTTTGGGGAATTTTGCCAAGATTTAAAGTTCAAAGTACCCTGATAAAGGAGAGAGGTAGTTGAGTTTCACAGGGTACAAACAGTAAATGTTTTTACTGTACCACAATGCCCTAGAAACTAGTGAATAATGACTTCTCTACTGACGCCAATTCAAAACTTATCAGGATGAAGAAGACTCTGACTCTGTTCCACTTCTTGGATTAGTGCTCCAACTACTATTAAGTGAAAGGTGGGTGAGAGCTGCTGCTACCTGATTT
Organism: Mesitornis unicolor; assembly: GCF_000695765.1. Lineage (NCBI taxonomy): Eukaryota > Metazoa > Chordata > Aves > Mesitornithiformes > Mesitornithidae > Mesitornis > Mesitornis unicolor. The sequence goes on from NW_010174035.1 coordinate 26,997, forward strand.
TTGTAAAAGATCCAATTCTGATATGTTGGGCTTTCATACAGTATAGAAATGAGATAGAGTTGCAGCAGCAGAAAGCCAAGAGGATGCTGGGTTGTATTAAAAAGGGCATCACCAGCAGAGATAAAGAAGTCATTATGCCTCTCTATTCAGCACTGGTCAGATCACACCTTGAGTACTCTGTCCAATTTTGGTCCCCGCTATACAAAAAAGACATGGACAGGTTGGAAAGAGACCACAGAAGGGCCACGAGGATGATCAAAGGACTCGAAGACCTGCTGGATGAAGAAAGGCTGAGAAAACTGGGCCTGTTCAGCCTTGGGAAGAGAAGGCTTAGGAGGAGAAGGCTTATCACCATGTACCAGTACATAAAGGGTGGCTACCAAGAAGATGGAGACTCCCTTTTCACAAGGAGTCCCATGGAAAAGACTCTTTTTATTCAGAGAAAGATTCCTGAAAAAGAGAGGTTGAAGAACAATCATGAGTTCTTACTGTGTAGGTGGTGAATGTTATAGTTCCAAATCGCCAATCATGATTTATTTCTTTCTACTGTTGGCTCATTAGTTGCATACATATCTTTTCCCACTAAAGTTCCGTAAAATGGTTTCTGATTTGTTGGTACAGTTTCACCACTAACTATGAGGGAAAAGAGGAAAGCTTTTCCTACCTGCAATTGAGTGCTTGTCTTATCAAACAGCCAAACCTAAATCCATCGTAGTTTGTACTACCTAAAGAGACAAATCATTCTAATCAAAGTGGTGATTTACCAGACTACAAGCTAGTGAGTTGTTTGTTTTTGTTTTTTTTTTCTTTTGTTAGGCTAACTAAAAAAGATTTTGCCCTTTTAATCTTCATTCATTATGAGATAGAATCATATACGGCACTAGAATAAATAACAACTTGCCCCTTACATTTTTTAACAAAACTAGAATACTCCCTATTGGTTTTATAAACCTTCTAATCCAAGGAGTAACTTAAGGTAAAAAAAAATATAAATCCCAAACCTATCAGGTTTTTTCCTTTTGAAATACCAAAGATAGAATAGATAGGACCACTCCAAAGGAGTGACATTCAGTGATGTTCCACAACAGTTCTGATAAATTCCCCAAATACATTCATCTGTTTTATATCAGCGCTTAAATAAAAGTAACAGATAGCAGATTTTTTTTGCAAAGCAAAATATTCTGATTAATTTTCATTCATCAAAGTCACAATGTTTCAATGTATATTTCAGTATTTAAGTTAAGCTAAAGCGGTGAGAAATTTTAAGTACAAGTTTATATGACAATAAGGTCATTGTGAAGGAAATTATGCTTTCCTATTGGAAATTAGTTCATGTATATGCTGGTTATTGCATTGGTTTCCATTGTTTGATTAGGATTTGATTATGCTTGATTACACTACTTAGAACTGCCTTACCAACAATTGGTTCTTTTGCAATTTTGCAATGCTTAAAGAATAACTAAGATTATATCATATCAAAGGTAAACAGAAGATACAGCCTCAATAGTTCTTCAAAGATAATTTACTTGAAAATTCGAAGAATGCTCCTGCACACAGCTAAGGTCACTGGATAATTTATGATCTTTTGTGAAAACCAGGCACACTTTTAACTGCAAATGAATTTGTTCTAGTGTGCATAATACACAAATCTAGAAAGACATTTACTAATCACCTTTAGTCTTTTGTGATGGTTATTTATGACAAAAGTTCATAACCACCAAATTTTTAATTAAATGGTAGTAAAATCATAATGGAATGCCAATCTTACTATTAATGCCATAGGAATCTATCACAAATATACTTTAACTGTTGTTTCCTAGAATTTATGAACATTTTCTAAAGCAGAAAAAGCATTTTTCTTAATTCTTTTTGTGTCTGTTTCTGATAGAGTGTAATCACTTTGAAGACAATGCCTGTTTATATTCTGGGTAAAGTCCTTTACCCATTTAAGTAAATAACAAAAAACTCCATACTGTCTTACAGTTTCACATTTAAAATTAGAGCAACTGCTGTCTGATTCCAATCTTCAATGAGAAAGTATGCTATTGTTACTGGATAGAACATACTCGAAGTTCAAGTTATTGTCCATTACATCATTTGGACAATGTATCCTTAAAAGTAAAGGCAAAAAAATTTCAAGCCTCTCAAACCACAAACATTAAAGGAAAGAAGTTAAAAAAAACTGTAATAATGTGAAAACTTAATGGGCCACATTCCCTGGAAATACAGCTCTAGGGCAGTTTCTACAGAAGTGAACTCAGCCCATTTCTTTTGAGTTTCATGACTTCTATTGAAATATGATGAGAATGACAAAGATGAGGAAAAACAATAATGTCTCTAATATCAGGCAGACAACAATAACAAGGAGATTTTAAACTATATTTATGTATAAGTAACAAATATGTCAACTTGGGCTTCCATCTTACAAAAGCTTACCTTTAAACATCCTGATAATTTCACTGATGTTGATGAGATCACAAATGTTGCCAAAACCAGAAACTTGAACTTTGTCTATACCAGAAGCCATTTTTGCTTAGAAATATATTTGCATATTTAAATCAGTCTTTTAAATAGTGTTGCTATTATAGCTTGCTTTTTTAAATATATATCTAGCATATATAGTGGAGGTCTGCACAAGCTACAGGCTCCTTTGGCTGGCATAAACTATATCAGTAAAAATCAAGCATTTACATACAACATTCTTTGCAGTGTCAACTGAAAAATAGAAAGTGTAACCCTAACTAACTCAATTAGGCTGGAAAATCACAAGTACACTTGTACTTCTTTCTACTTGTTAAATTTTTACAAATATTTACAAATGAGAATATAAGCTCTCAGAGGAAAAAAAAAAGATTAAAAAAATTAGATGCAAATTGAAAACCAGCAAGTCAGCTGAATAATTCTAGTATCTCACTATGTCTAGCTATAATGCTGAATAAACTACTAGTAGTTCAAGAACAGACAACTGAAGAAGTAAAGAGCTAGCAGCAGCAGGTGTCTGCAGTAGAGACAGCATTAGTTCCAGTGATAATCTAGACTTTCCATACCCACAATATATCCTAAGCCCTTTATCTGATTATAGAATTCAGAAAGATAAGAAAAATGAGGAGTTCTTCAAGCAGCAAGGTAAAATTCCTCTGTAAGCAATTGGTAATTCCACCCAGCGCTGAACTGACATATATACATAAGATATATTTCAAATTTTCCTAAAAAATCTTTACTTTAAAAAGGTAAACAAACCTCAGCCTGTGCTAGCCTCCTCCCTAAGCTTTCCTCCCTTAATGTGGAATTCTGTCTGAGATGCTATCGGAGACTATCTCAGCTACATGAGAATGAGAAATCACTCTGCCTGAACAACTAATTTCCTCTCCCTTCAAAAAAGCCCTACTTGTGTTCTGTTGGTTGTGGGTGTTTTAATAAATGGATAATCAAAGTGGTTTAGGAAAAAAAACTTTGTAATTCAAAGCAAATTTAAATATCTCAAATTACTATGACCCAAAGTAAGAGCTCTGTATATGTATGAAGTATACCATAATCTAAAATTTTCATAAAATACTTTATTATAACTTGACATTTACAGAATCACAGAATCACAGAACG
>NW_010174036.1:0-1330 GCF_000695765.1 Mesitornis unicolor
CGTTCTGTGATTCTCTGATTCTGTGTGAAAAACCACATTTTGAGCACCCAATCTCCGATTATATGGCTTAACTGCTCATTTTGAGGGCCCCAACTGCTCATCTGGAGGGCCCAAACTCTCATTTTTATTCTCCAATCTCTCATTTTTAGGCCTCAAGATCCTATTTTGAGGACCTTAACTGTAGATTTTATGGCCAAAGATCCCTTTTTGAGGGCCCAAACTCCCACCATATGGCCCAAATGCTCATTTTGAGAGCCCAATCTCTCAATTTTAGGCTTCAAACTCTCATTTATAGGCCTCAAGATCCTGTTTATAGGACCCAGACTCCCATTTTAGGACCCAAACTCTGATTTTATGACTCCAACCTCTAATTTTTAGGGCCTAAACTCTCATTTGTAGGGCCTAAACGCTCAATTTTAGAACCAAAACTTCCATTTCTAGGGCCCAAACGCTAAATTTGCTAAACTAGCAAAAGCTAGTCCAAATGCTGATTTTTAGGGCCCAAACTTCCATTTTAAGACCAACAGCTCATTTTCCTGGCCCAAAATAACATTTTCAAGGCACAAACGCCCATTTTTTGTCTCCGTACTATCATCGTTAGAGCCCAAATTCCCATTTTATGGGCCAACAGCTAAACATTAGGACTCGAACTCTCATTTTTACAGCCCAAACTCCCATTTTAGGGCCCAAACTCTCATTTTCAGGGCTGAGCTCTGATATTTAGGCTCAAAAATCTCACTTTCAGGGCTACAACTCTCACTTGAAGAGCCCAAACTCTCATTTTTAGGGCCCAAACTCCCATTTGAAGCACCAAAACTCTCATTTTAAGGGCCCACACTGTAAATTTTATGCTCTGAACTCCCATTTTTAGGACCTATACTAGCATTTTTATGGCCCAAACTCTCATTTTATGGCCCAAGCGCTTGTTTTTGGGGCCTGTTGTGAAAACGGGGAGAATAAATCCGGTCTTGTGAGGCCGGCACCGAATATGCGACAGACGCAAGTCGGGAAACAAATAATAATCGTTTATTTACAGCAACATTTACAGGTTCTTTTGGATTGCCGGTGATAAATTAAAAAGCTACAGGTACAGTAAAGGGTTTATAACTAATATAATACCAACAACAAAGCAATATGGAACACACTAACACCACCACAAACAACCAACAACTTGCCCACAGTGAGCCTGGCCGCCTGGCAAACAGATAAGCCCGTTTGAACAGAAATACAGTACAGCAAAACCAATACTCTCAGGGTATAGGAGCCCGAGGAGAGAAATATAAAATACACTCAGGTTACATAAGCCTGAGGAGAGAAATATAAAATACAC
>NW_010174037.1:0-53829 GCF_000695765.1 Mesitornis unicolor
GTTCTGTGATTCTGTGATTCTGTGAAGAGGCTGGGATGGCCTGGCTATGTTTTAGTAAGACATCTACAGACCAGGGAGTGGTCATTTATTGGAAGTATAAGGCCATATTATGAGCTGTTCATGACTGGTACACTTTCATATTCTTGCATCCTCTGTGCTGCAATAGAGCTGCTTGCTGCCTGTGAATTTCATCTCTTAAAAAGATAATTTAGCACAGAGACAGAATAAAGACAAACATGATGCTGAATAGAAAATACAATGGAGGGAAATGACTATAGTCTTTCTCTGACATTGCTGCTTTTTATATGGAAGAGCTGCTTTTAGTGAATCTTGCCTTTTTCAACATAATTGGTAATATAAATTGTTTACATTTTTTATGTAACTCTTCTTTTTCCTTGTTCTTAAATCTTGAGATTCTTCAATTTGTCTGTTTATCTGTTTCAAATTCTGCCTGGAAACTTAACCTTTCCTCTTCTGAATTGTTTTTATGATTGATACCTCTCCTTCCTTACCCTCTGGTAAGTGTAATCAGAACCACTGTGTATTAATGAACACCCTTATTTTGCTTACAGTCTTCTGTTGACCTTGTAAAGTCTGTTGGCTTTTAGATTCTTAATTGCTGTTTTTAGACCTTTTTTACTTTTAGTTGGACAATATAACGTAACACAGACTGTGAAGAAACTACGGTCTCTTCAGCTTGTTTACTAATAAAAAAGGAACCAAACAGGAAAAAACTGTAAAAGTCATAGAGGTTTTTAAAGCAGTTCAAGATTACTAAATCTTGTTTAGGATAAGAAAGAACATTAAAAAACGTTAGAGCTGAGTTATATTAATTATAATACTGCCAATAGAATTCGGTTATTTTTGAAAACAGTTGGAAAATAGTAAAATTATGAACTCTATATTGAGCTCATAGTTTTAAATAATTATCTATATAATAACTATATGTTTTGTAATATACTTGGTTGCACTAAAGGCTTTCCTGGACAAGGGAATATTTTCTGATTTGCAGTGGACTAAGATGTCCTACAGGCTTAAACAGGCTTAAACACAGGGCACACTTACTTAATTTTCCTTCTAAGGACTCCTGTGGCTAGCCACATAGAATGGTTTTAATGTAGTAGGTATACTTCAGACTGAAAATTTAGTAAGTGGCCTTACTTCAAGCAACTGATAGACTTTGTTAATCAAAAATAACATTTCAAATAAACTGATTTTTTTCTTGCAGTATCATATTCATTGTATATGTATTTCTTCCAGTATAGATTTCTAAGTGCATTTGAAGATTACTGCCAAAACAATAGGCATTCGCTTGTGGTGGTACCAGTTCTGATAATAAAAAAGCAAAAACCAACAACCAAACAAAATACCCCTCTTCCTGCAACACTGGTGGATAGCAGAGAAATATTGGGATATAAGGAAGGATATGCATTAAGGAAGGAAGGCATTAAAATTCTTCATGATTTTTTAGATGTCTATGCATATATGGGTTTTCTCTTTGCAAGAGTTAACTATGCCTCTGTTTTTTGTTTATTTTGGTTTTTTTTGTTTGTTGTTTGAAGTGGTAACAGTACTCAAGCAAATGCAAACTCCAGAATATCTCTGCATTCCCCACTTGGTGTAGGACATATCGACCTACCAGATACTGAAAATGAGGATACTTTGGAATTACAGATGAAGCAGCTTAGCCTTCCTCAGTTCTGTGTTTCCATCTTGGAAAATGCAATACCTCTTCTAAGAACAGGTGAGAAAGTTTTGAATTAAGTATTTCACTTGTGTATCCTTCACATGTTTACTGCAAACCTCTTAAGAAGTTGATATTATGAGGTGAGTACCTCAAATAAATAAGGTACGGATGAGTACTCATATACTGTAGCTAGTTATAATAGTTCATTTCTAGGGACTTTGTTCTGGTCATAAAGTGTGAATCTTCTGGTTGATTTCCAGAATTGCTGAGGAAGTTTCAAGCGCTTTTTACTCATGGTGGGAAGCAGCAGTAGGAAGAAGTGAGTGTATGGTGGAAAAATGTCATTCAAGAAATTGAAAAAATAAGCACATTTAACAAAAATGTGTTCTGATCAATTTGAGCATAGAATTTCCCTCTTGTTCTAGACATTAAAATAAAATCTTCTTCCAGAATTTTTGTTTATTTTCTCATGAATGCAGTAACAAATTATAATTATGTTTTTAGAAGCAATTAGACTATTATTACTTCATATAACTTAAAAAGGTTCTAAACTGCAAAGCCTTTTTGAAGGAGTCTTTTTGCTCTCAGGTTGTCTAAAATAGTATTTAGCTATAAAACAATGTAATTCAAAACAGGTATTGGTAAACGTGGTAAGGTTTTCAAATGTAGGAGCTAGAAGTGTGTATTCATGTATGACTAGAATACTAAAAGTTGGGTTTTTAATATACCTGTCAACATTTCCTGAGCTGGGAAGAAGCTTTAACTTGTAAAAATTGTGTGAAATATGTATGAAATTTTGATTTACTGTTATTTTCATGATAGTTTATAACTTTTTATGATTTTCTGTTCTGTCACAAAATACTAATTTGCTTGTGTATTTAATGGTAACATCAACATTAATTTGTGTCCACAGGAAAATTATTAAATCCTAATTTTTTTGGTAGTAAACTAAACTAAAATGAATAAAAGTTTTATTTCACCCTTTCAGAATAGTAATATTTAAATATTAATTCTTCACTAGCACATTCATGAATTCTAGCATCTTCTCTTTTATTTATAATATAAAACTGTAGAAAATGTATTTTCTATGTTTTCTGTTTCTGGCACATATCACTTGAAATCTGCGATGTTAAAATATAGTGACTTTTTTTTCCCATCTTTCAGGATTCGTTCTTTGCATCTTATAATAAAACTAAAATAGTTTCATTTTTAGATGAAGTTGATCTGTGAAATCATCAGACATTTTTACTTACATTATTATCATCTTATGTGGTAGATAGGCTATAATGTAGATTTTCTTCTATCTGTTTAAATTACTGAGTAAAGGAAAACAGCAAACTTACTCTAAAATTTGCTTGCTTTTATTTTACAATGTAACATATGTTTTAGTTAAGTTCAAATTCTGTTCCTTGTGGAGATGTACATTGGAATTTTTCTTCCTTTGTTCTGACCTGTCTTGTGAGTGAAGTAATTCCAGAAATTGGTAGTGGTGTGGGTGGTAGGGTTTTTGTTTGTTGGAGGTTTTTTTATGATCAGTTTTAAGCTACCATACTTGTCTGAAGCTCAGTGTTAATACTGATTGTCTTAAAGATAGTTATTTAAATTTGAACACAAAATTTGTTTTACAGTAATTAATTATATCTGTCTTTCTGTGTGTTTAGTAATAATGAACTCTTAGCATATACTAATTGCTACAGCTGTTGGGATATAGTCATACAGGTGTTGATATATTCATGTAAGAGTATGGTGGAATGAACTTGCATGTCTGTAGATCATGACAGCTACAGCAAAGTGTTGTTGCAGATGTTATATTTAGTTATGAAGTTTAAAATATTTCTAAAACTATAACTCAAAATCACCATTATTTAACTCTTGCATTACAGTGAAGAAATTTATTAAGTCACCTTTCAAATGTTTTAAGCATAGAGATTTTATTAAGAATTTGCAAAATAACTGTGAAGAGAAAAAAAGTGCTTTTTGGAGTTCAGGCATCTACTCTTCAAATTGGCAATGTTTTGCCGAAAATAAACAGAAAACAGCAGTTCTGTGTGATAGGAAAAAGCAAGTTTTCAAAAAGGCCCTATGCCATTCTCTGCCATATGCTCACTCAGAGCAGGTCACTTAAGCTGTAAATTGCATGAGCTGTGATCATTGTCACTACATATATAGTCACACACGCATATAGATTTTTTCCTCAAGTATATCAACAAGGCTCCTACAATGTATAAAAACTACAAAAGATAGAAAAAGTGACAAAGAAATTAATGTTCAATCTTAACAAGCAGTAGAGCTTGCGCTTTTTTTAAACATATTTTGAAGGATGCAATATTTTTATGATAGTTAAAAAATGAATTGGAAATTCAGTGGTAATGTGTGAACTCCATCCATAACTTTAAATAGAAACATACCATCAACAAGTAACTAAGCCAACAGTTGCACTAAATTGAGTATTTGAGGGAAACTTTCACTGTATGCTTCGCTAGGATGCCAGACAGTTTTGGCATCCTCTGTTGTATGAGGTTGAAAATATTTGGTCTGGCTCCAGGTATTCTTCCTTGTAATTCATGAAACCTTCTAGCTTTTGACTGCTTCTCCTCTATTGTCTCATTATCAGGGGACATGAGGGGGAGGTTTATATTTGTAGTAAAAGTAGGCTGTAAATGCTTAAGCTTGGGCCAGGTTTCTTTATGTCTCCGTGTTCAAGCATAAAACTGTACAAAGTATAAAAGTCACTAATAGGCCAGATTAGCCTTGTTATTAGGAGATACTAAGTCAGAAGGAGCAATGAAAATGAATAAATATAAGCCTAAAAACAAGGGGGGGAAATTGTTATGGAGGCGAGTACAAATGGATAAAGTGGGTATTCATCTCCTTGCTTTTTAAAAGAAGATTTTGAACAAAATAATCTGGGAAAAAAGCTACTCCTACTATACCAAAAATGCAGATTAACAGGAATCGGTAATATATATGGAAGATCTGTAACCTAGTTGTCTGGGTGGGAGAAGTAAGTGACTTTATTCTGAACTTCGAAGAAGTCTAGTAGTCAGATTTACAGCTGTAATAAAGTACTATATAATTTAAGGCAATGCAGTCTTTTTCTAGGTACATGGTTGCGATTCAGAGCTATTGGTGATAGAGGGTAGTTAGCATTAGTTTAGTAGAAGTGTATAGCAAAATACCAGAATTTCAGATTTGGAATAATCCCTTGTTCAAGATGGTGTTCCCTGAATATAGCAATATAATATTTTGTCTATACTGAATTTATCTTCTCATTTGTGTTCCTAGGCAGTAGGAGAGTGACGATGGAAGTTCTTGAATTGCTTGTCGAAGACATGTTCCTTATTGATGATGCTATTTCTGAAAATGTTTGGGAAGATGATAGCCTTTTTGCATTGGAATTGGTAAGATTCTTTAGGCTTTGATTGGCCATATTTAGTAGCCTGCTTTTATAAACCTCTGACACTTTCTGCAGTGATTCATATACATATCTAGTCTCCTGCTGAGCTACCCTTTTGAAAATCTTATAGTTTATTACTAGTTCTATCACTGGCACATACTTTTTATTTTAAGTGTAAATTATTTTACGAGATGATACTTGAAGTTTCACCTTGAAAATAAGTAGTGAATTTTGTCTTGTAGCGAAAGGCTGTTAAGCAGCCATTGAAAGAAAAACGTCTAGGGAAGGGGATCTAAGGAAAAAGTACTCACTACAATTGTTGGAGACCAACTTGGTGTAAATGACAACTTTCACTTTCTTTATTCCTTTATTAACTGTTTAAAATTATGGAAATAACTGTTTAGATCCAAGACTGGAATTATAAGATACATGGTGTCCATTTCCAATGGAGAATCTGTAGATCCCTGCACAAGTTTCTGCTATCCTTACCTCTGTTGCTTGGCTGGGAATGAAAGGAGGTTTTTTAGCGTAGGAGATACTCAAAGCGTTACGGTACTGTTGACCAATTTAAATTACTGGAAATACATACTTGAGCAGAGTTGAAAGTTGTTATGTAAATGAAATATCAAGTTAGTGTATGTCAGATAAAATGACAGTGGGCAACTTGCTTTTTTGAAGACAATGGAGAGCTGAAACTTAAGCCAGCATGAATTATCCATGTAACAAACTATACCAGAGCTGCAGACTGAAACTTGTCTAAAAACTTGAGTTGAGTGTAGTCTTAAATGTGCATGACTAGTTAGAATTCCTGAAAATACCACTGAATATAAAACAATGATATTGCTGTAATTATTAATAAAAATATTACTTTAGGCTTCTCTATTCTTTGTTTTAGAAATGATTATATTTATTTATAGGACCTAGTAGTGAATGAGAACTTTCTTCTTTGAATTTATTATACAGTTATGTTAACATCTGTTATAATTATCGATTTCAAGTCAGTAGAGAAGATTCCTTGCAGAACATTTAGTCCAAGAAGCTTAATATAATCTCATGTATAGTTGCTGTGTGGCCTGAGTCAGTATATTCCGCTGCATAGAAATCTGTCAAAGTACAGTAGAAACTGTGAGCATAATTTCAGGGACTTCACACTGATTGTTTTTAGTAGAATAATGTTTTTTTCCAGGCTACTAACAACCAAAACTCTGCAAATAAGATGGGCAATTGTATACAATTATCTTGACTTTTAAGAATGAAAGAAAAAAAAAAGCTTTGCTGATAAAACTTTATTCCATTGGTAGAACTTTGAAATTTGTTAGTAAAATACTTTTCAGATATAAAATTCACCTCGCATTGAAAGTTTATGAATCTGTATCAATTTGTCATGCAGAGCTGGACTGTGCAGTACAATTCAATAAAGCTGATTTTGATAAAGCAATTGTAAGGCAGGGGAGAAAGAACAGCTCCTCATCTTTCTCAGTGTTTGAGTAAATAAAAGTAACAGAATGGACAATTTTAGGAAATAGACGATAAACTTACCTATATATTATTTAGTACTGTATGAAATAGTGTGTCTTTTATCAGAAGTAGACTGTTTTTAATGCTGCTGGACTTCAGTGCTTAGTGATCATGCTTCCTATGTGTTTTGGATTAGGTCCAAGGGAAGAAGGTCATGTGTCTCCTTTCTGTGAAACTTGAAAGCATTTCTTGCATAACTTTATTGCTTTATGTTTCTTTGTTTATACAGTTTAAAAACTCTGCTCTGGAATATCTTTGAGAAAAATATGTATTTTGGGAATCCCGTTCAAAAATATTAAAGTTTGTAACTATGTGTTTTACTGATGTTTTTATGCTTCCTCCTCCCAAGTAAAGGTTTTACTCTTTTCAAGTTTTGCTCTTAAGTGCAGTTTGATTCTGCCACATCAAAAAGTTCGATACTGCAGATTGTGGTAGCCTCTCAGTTTTTTTGCATCACTAGCTCTGAGACAGTCATCCCTGTCTCAGGGAAGAATAAACTTTTTGAATCTACTGTTGATTTGAGACTGCATGGTCTTGAAACAGAGGCTCTTCCTGCCTCTGCAAACTATAGCATGACAGAGCAAAACTTGCTTTTTTGAACTCCTTTTCATCTTGCTGTGTAATAGCATGTGTTGAGAATTACCTTAAAAGACTGATTTGATTTAGTCAATTGCTTCTTGTCAGTTTCTTCAACTATGTTGAGTCAGATAAATAGTGCTTAATTGCTTAACAGTGATTATCCATTTCTGGAATTAATAATGTCACATGTGCTATTGCCTTCTTAATAGTTATTTGGCATTCCAAAACTGGCACCTGAAATTCTACCTTTGTTCTAGTGTCTTTAATTACAAACCTGGCTTTTTCAGGTGACCAAAATTCTAGAAACTAATTTTGTTTTCTCCAGTGGCAATGAGCAGGAGTTATCCAAATGACAGTAATTCTTGAGTAGTCTTTTAACATAGTCTGAGAAACGTGCTGCTGTTTTCTTTGAGCATGAATAGATTGAAAAGACATTTGATGTTCTCAAAGTTTGGATTGTGGGTTGGGTTTACTTAAAAAAAAAATAAAATAAGGTAAATCTTTATTAGCAGGTTCACGCCAGCTCCTGTATTTTGTACCACTTCTGCATTTTTAAATTATTTGGTAAAATTGTGTTAATAATGCTATGGGTGCTTTATAAGCATTGTAAAGATGCAGTAATGTTTCAATTATTTCTAATGATTGTATTTCTGATTTTGTTTTCAGAAAGACAAGTTGCTTCTGATCTTGGGTTTGCTTGGAGAAACTATATTATATCACAAAACCAATATAAGTGCAGAGCAGCCTAAGGTGATTTTGGTGCATCACAGAATGGCATTTATTAGCATTTCGCTCTTCACTGTTAGATTACTGCAAATACTTCTCCCTGTAGAAAAGGTATGCCACCACTAATTTAAGTGATTTGGTTTTGCATTTTAAGAGGCCTTCCTCAGTGATTAATGCTGTGAAAATAGCCACTAGACAGGGAAATTAATCTGATTTACATTGGCTGATTTATGATCACAGAAGGCAACTTTGTACCTTCTACAGTTATCAGTGCATTCTGCAGAATCTTCTGCAGATTTCAAGCCTTCAAAAATATTTTTAATATAGTTTTTTAATGAGTTTTTGAAATTCAATATTATTTTTCCTCCTATAGTGTTTTTGTCTGGTATGATACATGGTTTGCATAGCTATGCTGCCCCCTGCCCGTTTATAGTATGTGTGCAAGAAAGACTTAAGATTCGAACTACATGGTGTTTAAAATCATGACTCTTAAAATGATGGAACATAGTAAGCATTTATGATTCATACCTAATAGTGGTTTTAATTCTTTGCTTCCAGTGCTCTTTAAGATACTTTCTGTTGTAGCCTTTGAGGTTTTTTTTCCCCGTGGGTTTTGTTTTGTTTTGTTGGTGGTTTTTTGTTTGTTTGTTTTTTGTTTGTTTTTTCAGATGGGGAGGAGTCTGGTCTTTGGAAGTTTTTGTGGGATGGAAAGAGTTAGAAGATGTTTAAACCTGTATAAGTTTACATTTTTTGGAACAGTTTTTATTGCAGCGTAGCTCTTTCTTAGACATTCTTCATTCTGAGTAGCAGATTGATTTTCAGTTACAGACTTTTTGTCACAAATATTGTCTTTTACTATTAATATAAGCAGTCACTTGTACCTGCAAATAAATTTAGGCAAACTGATCTAATGATTTTTATAATTTTTGTCTTTATGTTCTTATGTACCTAGTACACAGAATTAAAATTTTATATGACATGATCTGGAAAAAGTTACTGTATTGGAAGTCAAAATTTTAGTTGAAGGAATACTGCACACTTGAAGTAAAAATACCAAACCACCACCAACAGAAATCTCGGTTCTTAGTATGTGATATTACTATGTGAATTTGCAGACAATTTTTTATTTAATACAGTAATAATTGTGGTCTGTGTATTGTCTGCCATCTAGTGGTTAGACAGTAAATTGACTCCGGCCAGTCGTGTATGGTTGGTAGTGCTGTGGCTGGATTATACACAACTTTTGTTGCAGGTCTGACATTAGGACTGACATCTAATGAACTCTCACTTTTTAATTAAAAAAAAAATCAATCTTCATAGAGAACTCATTTGATATGTCTGTCTCTCATTTTTAAGTAGAAGCAATAGTGATTGTGCCTGTTGAATGACTGCAAATGGTGTTGGTTTTACTGTGTTTTCTGGCAGTTATTCTCACAGTTGTTTTCTTTTTTCAAAGGCAAGTAAAGTTTTACAAAAGAGTTTGCTGAAAGCTTTATTTATTCTCTCTCTGGATATGCCCTTCTCTTTGGAATACCCAAGCGTTCACGAATCCATTGCAGCTTATCTGGAGCAGATGAGTACTGAGGACTACAGTATTTATAAGCAAGCTTCAGATGCTGCATATTCAATTGAATGCACTTGTAGCTTTATGACTGAAGCTCGTAAGAAGGTATGGAATTATATTATTAAAATATTTCCTGTACACAAATTTCTTTCCTCTGCTTATCTTTCTCTGTGGTAAAAACCATAGTCTAGCATAGCTGAAGAAAATCCTTAAGTCTTCTGTACCATGCAAGATGTAGTTAATTTATATTTCTTTTCACTGATGCTACTTATGTTGTTTGCAAAAATCAACTTGCTCTTTAATTTTAATAGTGAGTTATTAATGGTTTAATAGTTAAATCTTTCATTATACTCTTCTCACATAAAATGCATACTGATTTAAAAAATAATTTTGATTAAAACCATAAAATACTCAAGGTTGAATCTATTCTTGAGTGTTTTAGAAAGTGTTCTGAATAGAGTTATAGTGTTCATGTTGTGAAATACTAGACATGCGTTAATCCCGTTCAGTTTCACAGAATTTTATTTGGATTCAACAGCTGAAAAGTTTTCAGCTCCCAGGAGTAGGTTCTAAAGTTGTTGGAAATCTGTTGAATTTGTTAATCAGGTTAATTATAAAATTCTCTGTGAAAGGTTGAACCAAACCATAATTAGTAGATGTGTTAAATGATGATAAATCTGAAAGATTATGAAATAATATGGTATGTTTTTTAATATTACTAATTCTGATAGTTTCTTTCTTTTCATTTTACTTCTCAGGGGGACAAGAATCTTTCTGAATTAGTAGAATTGGCAGATCAAGCCTTGAGTAGTCTACCCTACCATCAACACTTTCCCTTGATTCAGGAATGCATTCAGATATGCTCAAATATGTGAGTACATTACTATTTAAAGCTCTTACATGAGAAAATATAATATTTTTTTAATGGATAAACTTTCTCAAGTAGAAGCTCAACTTGTTTATTCCCTGTATTTGAACAATTGTTTTCTTTTAGCCATTGAAAGGTTGTTTGGTTTGTTTGTTTTTCCTAAAATTTTTTTCTGTGTATAAGCTTTTATGATTTTTTGTATAAAGTTACTATGTGATTTACAAAGAAAGAGTTTTAAAACATTTTGACCTATCTTTCAAACTTGTTTCAGATTCCTTTGTTCCAAGTGTATCCGTTCCAAGAAATCCAGGACTTATTTTATTGTAGATATTGCATATGTATATTGCAATATGGTATCTAATTTATGGAATAGTATGTTTTTATTGCTTTTTAGATTTTCCATGGCTCTAGAGAATTTAAGGTATCCTCTAGTACCTGGAAAAGTTCTGTATTGACCACTTAATTAGAAATACAAAATCTTAATTTTATATTGATTCAGAATTTGACTTTAGGGATGTTTTTCAAAGGAAACTACATTTAAGAGCTCTCTAACAAGTGTTTTTTTAAAATTATAAAATGTCAAAACACTTCTCAGTGTTCTAAAGCTTTTAGAATTAATTCTTGTTTGATTCGGTTTTTAAACATCAGTTTACTTTGTGATAGTGATATGGACTTTATCTTTACAGGGAAAAATTTTGAAAGCATAGATTTTTAATTTTTTTTGGTGTATATATATAATCATAGACCATGATGTAAGGAGCCTTATGAAGCTCAACAAAATCTTACGTTTTCAGATGAACATAAAAATTTTTCAGGCTTCTAATTTTGATGAGAGAATTTACAAAAACTATTATCTTCATGTATAAAAAAAAATAGAAATGTGAAGATTGATATTATGATTCTGGCAAATGTATTGTGATCTCTGAACTTTTGTTTGTCAAGTAATTTTTCAGGATGTATGCATTTTCAGAAAGTACTTTTCAGAGTTTATCCTGAAATTTAATAGGAAAATTTTTGTAGACATCTTTAGGTACTGTTAAATAAATAATAGTTAAAATATTTTATTTGTCATATTTAGTTGGAAGTCTGCTGACACTAACTCATTGCTCCAGGCTGAGGGTCAGAAGGTGCTTCTCTGTCTCTTGTCCCATCCTTTGATGAATGTAAAATCTGAAACCTATCGCTGCTGTTTGGAAGTGGTTAAGGTTAGAACTAATGCTTACTTGGCGCTCTTAGTGTTGTGCTAAATAATGCCTATTATATGATTTCCTCATTAAAAGCATTTTAATGCAAATTCTGTTTACCATGTTATATGCTGTGAAATTTATATAGGACTGGGCTTGCAGTTTACAGTTATATTTTTCATATAAAATAGACTTGATTAGGTTATACTTTGGGTACTGCACTTCAGAATGACAGGATACCTAGAGGTAGCAATAATGGTCCTGTTCAGGTTCTTCTTTGTATCTGAGCAAAAACCATTTTGAGTTGACTTTCTGCTTTTTGCAAGGATGTTTGCTGAGGAAAAAATAAAACAATAACATGTTAATAAAATACTGACACTTTCAGGTTACACGTTTTTACTTAGAATATGCTTTACTTGCTTAGATCTTACAAAAAAAGGTGAAAGAAAAATTACCTTTTTTTTCCCCATGTATAAAAAGCTTGGATTGTGTTTAAGAACATTTTTATGTACTTATTGCTTTAAAAACTTAATTTCTTATTGTTGTTTTATGGGGAGTTGTTTTGTTTTTTATTTTGTTTTATATGGATGTTTTGTTACTACCTTAATTTTTTAGTGAGATTTTTACATGCCTGTTTTGTGTTTACTTTAATGTAATACTGAACAACATATAAAGTTTGTCTAACTCATTTTCACTTTTATTTAAAATAAAAACAAAATTATTTTGTATTCCTTAGTCCTGTGTAGCAACAGGAATGTTCAAACAGTGATTTATAAAGATGGTATTTCTTCCAAGGCTGTAATGTTTAGCCTTCAGAACTGTAGTCTTCCACGCAGCACTGGATGACAACTTCAGGCAGTTTATAAAACAAGATGTAGTAGTGGAGTTTATCTTGAATCTTTAAACTAACCAACTTTATTTTTACTGAAGGACTGTTTAGGTATTCATAATATTGCTAAGTCTGTGTCTTCAAACTGCCACGGAGTACATTTTCTTCTTCATCCAAAAGTTTTGTATGAAATCTGCATGTTTGGCCTTCAGGAAGATAAGAATGAGGTACTGTGTTTAGTAGCTGTATTTATAAGTTGGTGTGTGCGCAAAGTAGGTGTTGATAGTCTTCATGACAGTCTGAGGCTTACCTGAAGTTTTGACTACCTACGGTTTCTTGTATGTAGAAAAGCTATGCAAACAGTGAAGTTGTAGTAAATCAGATACAAAGTAATGTTCTATGCATAGGATGCTATTAAATGTAATAAAGACTAATGAAAAATGAAATAAGCTATGCTTTTTGATCTTCTGTTATATATTCAGCCCTAATAAAATGTGCATATGATGAAATAGTATGTATGATGCTTTACACTTGGTAAACATGAAGTCTCAAGTCTTTGTAGAGGTGCGATGGTCTCTGAAATGCGTGCATGGATTGAGGAGCAAAAAGATTTTAAATCTGCAATGTCTTTGCTATAAAAATATATTTCATCACTACAAACACGTAGATACATTAAATTTAATTACCTGAGTATTATAGAAGTGTTTTGCAGTATTATAGAATAGGACCTCCACAACCTCTGTTGGGTTTGTTTATATGTATGAATGCTTAACATATATCCACCATTTCCTAGCTTACATATAAAGCTAAGTAGAGAGTTCTGAGAGGGGGAAAAAAATACTTAGATTATTTGTAACTACTTTATAGCTAATCTATGAAGTCACTATGGTCAGAGGGCAAAGAACATGGCTTAACAAATTTTTATTTTCTTCTTTTAGTTTGTCTCCTGAAACAAGTTTGTTTGTTTGTTTTTTCAACACAGTACTGTTTCAACACAGTTCCATTTAGAAGTGATTTTTTTTAGATGTTAACATTTTAAAAGGAGAAGTAAAATATCTTTGGTAATGTACAATGTATTTGTGCTTTGGATGTAATTTATCTTTTCCAAGGGAAGTGTTTCTTTTGGTTGACTGCTCCCTTGGACGCCTTATTAAAGACTGCCAGTTTTCTCTTATAGTGATTGATCAAGCATAACAAATAGCCTTTAATTGATACTGAATTTTAAAAGATTGTTGAGACAGAGAATGCATGTTTACAAAATGATCTCATTTTGTTCTCTGTACCTTGTAATGCATTCTTGTTATTTTTCTGACAAAGCACATAATGAAGATCATAACCAAGTATATTTTTTTTTTTACTTCTCAGATGTATATCTGCTACTAATGTTTTCATAAAGCATTTCATTTTAATTTTTAGTGATAATGATAAGAAATTGAGAAGAATCTTGTTTGTGTTTAAGATTTGCCATATGACAATATTATTAAAGGCTGTTCTTGTGGCCTGGGGTGATAGAGTTTTTAGCTGTAGCATAAAATGCAAGTTTTTACACTATGTAAGGAAGTGTGAATTCTGACAAGCTGCTGGTTTGTTTTTTTCCTCCCTGTTCCCATTTTAGTAATAATATTAGGCTGTTAATACTTTTATGTTGCATATGGTATACATTACATATTGTATACAGCATACGTTCATACTGTATAATTGCTGTATCGTATACGTTTTTTTCCATTTTGATAAAGAATTCAGATGAATTAATGTACAATTTGAAATATTTGGTAACCATAGACTGTTTGCCTCAAGAAAGTGAAATGGCCATGTAACAGGCTTTAAGTCTCTTTTCTTCCTGTGTCTTCAGAAACATATCACAAATACTGGGAACAAAATGCCCCAGAAATGTAAGGTCAGGAAAGAAAAGAAACAGTTTGTTTTACCTGCAAGATAGACCAATAGGTATATAGGTAATGATTTATTTTATTTCAGAAGAGACAAACCAGAGTTTTAAGGTGCAAATGATTGGGTACTATTTAGGCATAACTATTTATGTGGTTTTTTTGAGAGGCTTTTCGAAAAATTCAATTTTTAGTGTGATTGACAATTTAAAAGTAGCATTCTGCAGTGACAGTATTTTATCTGTAGATCCTTTTTCTTTGAGATGTTTTTGTATAACATTTCTAATTAACTGCATTAGCAAACTTATCTAAACAGATTGGCAGTTGCATTAGTTTCTTTTTTATTTGTTATTGAACAGGTGAACTCTACAGCCAAGGCCATTCTGATGCATCTATTGCAGGGACGATTGATAATGTCAGTATTGACTTGGAACAAGTTTATTGAGGCCCTATGTCCCATCATTCCTGTTTTACAGGTACTTCTAAGTACTTTAAACTGAATTTGATGTATATAATCATGTAAACAGCAACACTGTCATGTTAAACAACAAACAGAATATTCACCTAAGTAGCAGATGGAAAATAGATTAACAGTAACGTACCTACAGGCTTGTTTGTTGGATGTCAAATGGAGAAATGTTATATAGAGGTCCTAATGCCAGTCAAAGTGACTACTTTGAATTTGTAGATGAATTTTAAGCTGGTATTACTAGAATGTGAAACTTTGAAATGTTGTAGTAGAAATGCATAAGTATTGGCTTAAATGGTTTGAAGACATAAGTGGACCATGCAAGCATAGATTAAAACATTACTAAAACATATCTTAAATTTGAAAATTGTAACTCCTCTGTGAGGATTATATAGTTTTCTGATCAAATATGTGCTCAATAAATAGCAATAAGTATAAGCTGTATTTTCTATATGTTTTGATGTTTGTTTTTTGGTTGATTTGTTTCCAATATTATAGAAGTATCAACAGCCACTATTATCTTTAGACCTTAGTCTTCAGATCTGTAACAGTGGGCAAACTTTCTTTACATTATCTTTACTCTTGGCTTGATCTAATGGGAACTTTTGCCTTTCTCAGTCTGATTTTCAGCCTAGTTGCTCTATCCAAATTCCTTATTGTATTTTTCCTCTAATGCTAGAAGTTTCCCTTTTATGATCTCCCTATAGTTTTCCTGAATAGATACTTTATTTCACCTGACATCTGGTTTTCTTGATGCCTGGTTTTTTTGCCTTTTTTCCATCTTTTAACTTAGTTAGTACATCCAAGTACACTTTTTATCTTTTTTTTTTCCCAAAAATATCACTCTTGATAATTTTACCTTATTCATTGAAAAAACTGTGTTTGTAACTTAAGCCCTTACACAAACTGCACAAAAATCAAGGCAAAAATGAGGATAAGTTGCAAATAAGTTGGGCCATGAAATAGAAAGCTCAGACAGAAACATGTGTAGCAGAAATAAACTTGAAACTTGAAATTGGTAGGAGAAAGGTTACTTCAGAGCTTTCTTGCCTAGTAATGTCAGCTTTTCTGTGTTACTCACATACGTATCTTCCATTGATATTCAAGATTAAATAGGTTTAATATAAGATGTAGGCTAAACATGTAAGAGAACTTATTCCTGTTCTCATTTTTGTGACTATAATTTTCTTCTATAGCCTCTAGTGGCTACATACAGTAGATACTTGAGCAGAGGATACCAGAGGCCTATATTTACCCAATGCACAGAAAATGCATTGTATTTTACTCCAGTGTTTTAATGCTTGCAGTATCAAACTTTGCAAATTTGTACTGGCTATATGTAAAAATGCTTTGACTAAATATCTGAAAATAGGTAGGGTTTAATGTTTTGAAGTAATTTTTGTGGAGGTACTGAATTTTATTTGTTGAAATACAAAGTGGCATTACAGAGCAGCATCATGTTAACAGATTGAAGGGTAAAGCTTCAGGTCAAAGTACTTCTGAGGCATGTAAAAATCTTTATTTTGATTTGTATACAGGATCACTTATTAATTTTTACAATTGTTTTTAAAGAAGAATATTGATCTGCAGAAATGGAATGTTTTCTTAAAAGTTACTGCTTTTTTTGGGAGGGTGCTACTCTTTACCCACCCTCCCTTAGTCCCTAAAAGGGCAATTACCTTATCTAATTTGCTAAGTTAGTAAACAGATTTTTTTTAATTTTTTAAAAATTTTTGTTTGATGTTTGCTTGTTTTAGGGTTATGCTGACACAAAAGATACTCTAGGTAACTGTATCCTCACTTTGAGTGAAACAACCTCTGACATAGGAGAGGGTATTCTCCCTAGAACTACTAGACTACAGGCTGCTCTGCGTCTTCTCTTCTCAAAAAAACAGTTGTAAGTAATGCCGTGTAGCATTTTGGCACATTTTCTAATATTGATGAAAAACAACGTCTGCTTTTGAAAAAAAAAAAACGTTATTATGCAGTGGGTTGATTTGGAAGGTAGATTAATCAATATTGAGTCAAGGTAGTACTTCCTTCCCCACACTGTATTAATTTTATAAACTAATTTTTAAGTTTTCCAGTGTGAGGACTTCATGTATTTATTTTAACTGTTTACTCTTGTAGGGTTCGTTCCATAGCACTTAAACATTTAATGTTCCATCTTTTGAATGAAGAAGGGGCAAACCTGAAACGGCCGCATCTGCATGGTAGTGTTCTTTCCAGCATTTCAAACTTATTTATTCTAGAAAGAGCTATTGAGCTAAAATTGGATGATAAAATGGAGTCGATATTTAAGGTGAGTAAATTCTGTCTGAATATTGCGTAATTGATCAGCTTTTCTACCTGCCCAGTCACGGAAGTTATCACTTTTTGACGACTACAGTATTTCATACAAATGGACTTGCTTCATAAAGAGAAACCTGTTCTTTCCACGTGAACTTAAACAGTGGGTTTTATGCTACCGTATGCAACAATAAGAAAAGAATTCCTTCTTTTTTCTTTTTTTTCCCATCTGCAGGTAAGTTAACAGCAAGACTTAACTTGAGTACAAAGAGAACAGACCTGCTCCGTTTACAATAATTTCATTGTGTATGGATAGAGTCTGAATTTTCTCACAGAGCTTTTTTTCCCCCCACAGAATCAATTTTTACTGGGACAGGCACAAATAATTTTTTAAATTAAATACTCTAAAACAGATTACAAATTTCTGTCTGTGTTTTCTTAATATTGCTGCTTTTGCTAACTGGGGAAAAAAGTCACAAGAATTTGACCTATGGGAAAACTTGTATCTGTCTTGGGTTTTTTAATATCTCCCCTCCATTCTTTTGTCTTCCTTTACCCTCAACTCTTTCACATTAACAACAATATATTAAACAAATGCTAGGATGCTTGCCATCTAAAAAAAATTATTCTGACCACTCACTGTAAACTTGATTTATACTCTTACTCTACATCCTTCAAAAAGTTAAGACCTGAAATTTAAATAATCCTACGTATCTGTACAAATTTCTCTAACCCTATTACCATTACCAACTTGGTCCTCTTCACAGACTTAGAAGCATATCCTAGCATTTCTGTGTAGTTTTGAGCTTTCTGTGGTCCTGCATAAATTAGGCATTACTTGTTAGAAATCTACTTCTGTCGTGCACTGGAAACTAATGTCTTGTTATATTGCACAAGTCTTATTAGAGATTTGTTGCAAAAAGATTATAACCTAATCCTTTCTTATTAGATATGTGGAATCTAATAAAATACATTCTAATAAGGAATCCAGACCTTTTTATTTTCTACTTTCTGTTAGGAAATTTGGCTGCTACCTTGTTTCATAATAGTGTACTGGATGTAAATCTAATACAGTTTTACTTTTAGGCAGAAACTGTTAAAAAGCTGTATGACCTCTTGACTTCTGATGCTGCTGACCTAGTTTTACGAAAGTCTGCAGCCGAGCAGCTAGCTATCATTTTAGAAGGTAAAATTACTCAGAACATTTTTATTCATGTGCTGATCATTGCATGAGCTTGCAGTTTTGCTAGGTTTTCTGTACGTTTTTGCTAAGGCTACATTGTAATTTTTATGTACATTGTTGAACCAGGATTTTAACACTATTGTGGATAATCTACCAATTCAAAATAAAAAAACCAACCAAACAACAGAGTTGTTTGTTTTTGTTGCCCTCAAGAAATAGTGGTCTTACTAGTTAAAAAAAACAGCTCACTTGGGTGATAGAGGAGTAAGCTGAATTATGTAAGCTCTATAAGAGCTTTTTTTCTGCTTTTCTTTTTTAATGTTCATAAATTTGTTGATCTGTCTCAGAACTAACATTGCTTTTTTGCTATTGCTAACTCAGATACTCAATCTTGAGCGAGGGAGGTGATGGTCAGTATTTAATATATATTTTTGGTGGTGGTGTGTTTTAACGAGGAAAGTTAATTCTGAGATTACACAGGCTAGCTAAAGGGATTTTATACTTAGTGAAGGATTTCTACTACTGTTCTGAATTTCTTCCTCCCTTTTGAGTTAGTCTAAGTAGTAAATACTGTTAAAATGGATTGACATGTCATTTGTGTGAATGAGGGTTCAGAAAACTCAAGCTAAGCCTCCATGATTATACCTTCTTTCAATATCAAGAGATAAACTCTCTGTGACGTTTCATCTAATATGTTTGCAAGGAAAGTGTTCCTCCTTTTACTCTAAGATTTAAGTGAGTAGTCATAAATTTGCATCACAGGTGTTGGTTTTTTTTAACTGTGTTGCTCACATGTGGAAAAATAATGTATCCTGTTAAAGAAGATCTGATGGAATTAAGATGCAAGTAAGCAATCTTGCATACAGCATTATTTGACTCTGTGCAGGGTCATAACTGTGGAGTTTCAAACCTGCATGTTTGTACTCTACCTACTCAAACTTGGATTCAAGTAAGTTTTCTTCAAGAAACTCAAATCCTAATGATAGAACATAAGTTTTTTCACCATGAGAAGGTGAGATCCTAGATAATAAAATTAATATATTTCGTGTCAGAAAAATGATCACAAAAATGACGAAATGTCTACTTCAACTCATAAAATACATTTAGTTATGGCTGCCAAAGTTTTCAGTTGTCAAAAGGTAATAGGAAACATAGCATAGGATGAAATAGTACATGAAAAAATACAGCTTTGTCAGGACAGGTTTCATATGGAGGATCACTTTCTAATTATTTAAAAACAAACAAACCAACCAAAACAGCAAAAAAAACCACCAACAAACCCAACCAACAGAAATGGCATAGCTTTTTTGTTATTGTTGAATATTCATAAACCAGTTGCTCTGAAGGATGAGATCAGTGGAAAATACTCTCGTGGTGAAAGTAAGTAACATTTTTAGTTCAATATTAAACTGTTCAAGACTTTTTAAATATTACAAGCAAAATCCTTGTTTGACTGAAATTGAATTGCTGTGGGGATCACTGTAATTGTAAAGTTCTTATGGGAAGTTATGTAAGGTATTTAACAAGAGCCTACTGTAGTCAGATAACAAGACTTCGAGGAGGCTTGTCTTGGCAGAGCTAGAACTGTACTTGTTTTGTTGATTGGCCATTTTAGAAACTTGTTCTCAACAGCAAGATTTTGTGATCTTGAAGAAAGAAGCTTAATATTAAGGTGGTGCAGAACCAGTGATTCTTACTATCTTTCGTTTTTCCTACAGATACCAAAATGCATGGCATTGTGAAAAAGTTGGGTGTCATAGAAAAGATTTTGGCTTACCTTAATGAATATATACACGTGGATGGCAAGGTAAAACTATTGTTACAAGTTCTGCAAGCATTGCACATCATGACAGCAGTAGAATTTTTCATATTTCTTAGTCTGCTTGCATACTATTTTTATAGCAGTCCAACAATGCAAACCATGAGTTAAGAAACCATGAGAATTTCTGTATAGTAATGACTTCTTTCTCAAAAACATACAAGAGAAAATCACTGTTTGATAATTAGTGGAATTCCTCTTATTTGTCAGACTAATGAAAACTATATTCTTCTTTGGTAATGATATTTTTTTCCCCAGATTATCAGTATTTAAGATTATTTTATTCCTGTAGCATTAAGGAATGTCCAGTCCAGTGTATGATAGCTTGAATATGAGTGCTTTATTTTTAGAGTTACAGAGTAACAGAACTATTGTTTTGTTTTGCATAGTGGGTAGATATTGGCATAATTACTTAATGATACAGAAGTACAAGCATGGGTAATATATTGCTGTAAGCAGATCCTTCATAGCCAAGTAGGAGTCTAGAATAAACTTTAAAATAATGCTTTTAGCCCTTTGTAAACGTTAATTTAATCCAGGCAGGGAACAGGCAACAACTCTTTAGGGACTGTGACACCTTTCTTTTGCATATATGGCTTGCAGCACATACGATCTTTATACTAAGCAGGATGTTTAAACTTTACATGATGAAAGTTGCAGAGTATTTTAGAGGATAGATCTAAAATTGCAGATGAATGGGTTAGATCAAGTCAGCAGAAGAGTGTAACCCAACCGTATAAGAGATTACACTTCTTCAAGTTCTAGGTTTCGGAAAATTGTTTGTCAATTCTATGTTGGTAGAAGTTTTGGTTCTCAAATGTTCTGCTCTGTAAAATAGTGGTAAAATCTTTCCTCTGCAAAATAACTAAGCAGTCTTACTCCTGTTTCTTGAACACAGCCAGTAGAGGTCCCATCCTTAGGTCCCTCAAATTCAGACTACTTCTGAATTGAAATGAGCTATCCACCAGAATAGAAAATAAATTAAGTAGGAGCACTGCTTACCTCTATTTTGATATAGCTTAGTCAAAACAAAGTAGTGCTAGTTTCATTAGGTCAAAGAAAGACCATCTAGGTTTGACTAAATTAGTCATTAGGATGCTATTCTGAGGGAATCTAGTTCAGATGCTGGTTCTCCCTTCAAATGATTTTTGCTTTCGTCCTAAAACCAATAGAAATGAAAAACGAAAACCAAACAAAAACCCTTGCATGTTCTAGAGAAATGGCTACCAAAGAAAGTGGTTGGTGGAAGCAGAACCGTTTAAATAAGGCTGTATGTATAGCTGTGCAAAATAATCTTTCCATACTAAATAAGCAGGGCTTTTCTGTTCACTATTAAACTAAACTTTACTTGGTGATACACTTTACAAAACAAAATTGCTCAGACAAACGAAGTAATGGTACTGTGAAAGACCTACTGTCTTCTCATTCTTAGGAGCAGTGTCTTCGGTCATATTTTTTGCCATTCACTGATACTTTAACTTTTAGCAAGCTGCTTTCCCTTCTTAGGTTTCCTGATCTGAAAGATTGGGACTCAGAAAATGAATGTGATACAATAATCTATTTGCATTTAAAAAAAATAAATCTCATATGGTTGTAAATATTTGAGGTTTTTTTTTGAAATCCTCCAGCTCACATACATGCTTCTTAAAAATACATATTTTAGAAGCCAGTGATATAATTGTGTTAAGATGCCAGAGACCAATAGAACGACCACCAATTATTAATAGAATAGAAGTAGAAGTGAATAAATATTTTCTAATGAATATGCAGTTACCATCTGGATGAAATGTGCTTGTCTAAGTTCTAGGTTTCTCTACTATAAATAATGGAATGTATTGCTTCGTAGCATGACTGTTTTAGGCATACCATGATAGTTTATCCCAATTGTTATCTATATTTATTTTTTTCCTCTGTTCCTGCAGATTATGGAATCCATAGTGTTGCCATGTCTAACACTCTTACGTGAACTTGTATATGCTGATCCAGTCATTCGTCTGTCCCTAGCACAGCAGTCATCATTACTGCTTTTGCTATTCAGAGGTAAACATTCTGTTTTGACTTTAGTATGTGTGTGGAAAGAAAATGAGTGAAATATGTTCAGATGTTTAACGAAAAGCCTTTTTAAGAACCTTGGATCACTTCTGAGCCTCTAATACTTTAAAGTTAAATCATTGTGTGCTAGTTTTACCCATGTTGTAGCATCTGTTTAAGATACTGGCAAAATGAAAGTGCAAATAAGTTGATTTAAACCAGTGTCTTTCTATGTATTACTAAATGTCAATGTTTTCCTAACACATTTTAAAATATCTTTATTTTATTTAGTTTCCCTGATATTCCAAGATGATCGTGCTGTTTTAAATGAAACTACAGTTTTACTTTGTCTTCTATTGTTTGATGAAGTAGCAAGAACAGAAACATGGTATGAAAAAAACAGTTATTTAATGGCATACATTGTAGGAAAAATTTTAATAGTTTAATGAATATATAATTTTTTAATATATGTATACACATATATGTACAGATTCAAATTAGTCTCCAAACTTTTTTATATCCAAAATTTTGTATTTGTAGGCCAAATAAATTTGTTTCAGTATTTGGGTTGTATGCTGTATAGGTCTACATGGTGTATATTTGGACTATGAGTTTACTTTAATTTTCAAAAAACTCTGATTTGGTCTGTAATCCATCTTTTCCATAAACGGAAACGACACTAATAAAATAACTTGCTGTACACATTTTTTAAAAAAACTTAATTAGACTTCTGCTATTTACTTTTTCTTTTAAGTGTAACAGTTGCACTTAAAACAGCAGACCTCTCTAATGATATTTTATAATTTGAAATTTTCGGGTACTTCAGAAAAAATATGCTTTTAGAATTCCCATAAGAGAATCATAGAATGGTTTGGGTTGGAAGGCACCTTAAAGATCATCTAGTCCAACCCCCTTGCCATGGACAGAGACACCTCCCACTAGACCAAGTTGCCCAAAGCCCTGTCCAACCTGGCTTTGAACACTTCCAGGGAGGGGTCATCCACAATGTCTCTGGGCAACCTGTCCCAGTGTCTCACCACCCTCACAGTGAAGAATTTCTTCCTAATATCCAGTCTAAATCTACCCTCTTCCAGTTTAAAACCATTCCCCCTCATTCTATCACCACCTCACCTGCTCTGGTAAAAAGTCCCTCTCCAGCTTTCATGTAAGCACCCTTCAGGACCTGGAAGGCCACTATAAGGTCTCCCTAGAGTATATATATTTCTTTTCTAACAGAAAAAGGAAACAAGCATGTGCTTCTGTATGTTTAATTTTTATGTGCATTACATCTGTAACAAGTATTCTGTATGTGTGTGATCAAAGAACTATCTTAATAGCTGGAGCGTGTGCAGAGGAGGGCCACAAAGATGAGGAGGGCTGGAGCACCTCTCCTATGAAGAAAGGCTGAGAGAGTTGGGGTTGTTCAGCCTGGAGAAGAGAAGGCTCTGGGGGGACCTTATAGCGACCTTCCAATACCTGAAAGGTGCCTATAAGAAATCTGGGGAAGAACTGTTCACTAGGGCATGTAGCGATAGGACGAGGAGTAATGGTCTTAAACTATAAAAGGGTAGATTTAGGCTGGATATTAGGAAAAAGTTCGTCAATATGAGGGTGGTAGATCACTGGAGGCCCCATCCCTGGAGATATTCAAGGTCAGGCTTGATGGGGCTCTGAACAACCTGATCCAGTTACAATGTCCCTGCTTACCTCTACTTAGGGGTGGTTGGAGTGTATGATCTTTAGAGGTCCCTTCCAACCTAATACTTTTTATGTTTCTATGATAATCATGAAATATTGTTTATTAGTGCAAATGTATTCATTAATGTATTACTAAAGAGTTAGCTGGAGGAAAAAATACAGCTATATATGAATAATAAAGGAATAGTAAGTGTAGTGTTAGTAGAAAGTCAAAGCTTAAAATAAGGAATAATAAGTATAATACAATCTCTTGCAGGTCTGGTGGCATAAACAGTAATGATACTGGTCTGCCTTCCTTCAGTTTACCTGTTGCTGTTGTTAGACGGTATGTATTTTGTGCGGGGGGAGTTTCTTTTGGTTTTGAGGGGATGAGTGTTTTGTGGGGTTTGGGTTTTTTTGCAGTTAACTTTGCTTCTTTCCATTTATTGTCCTGCATGAAAGATTGAGGTGGGAGATTGAAGGGAAACATTTTATCTTAAATCCAAAAGTGTCTGCATTTTTAACCATGGAGTTTTTCTCCAGGTCTTTGTTCTCTTTAAAAGTCTAAATTTTTTTGCAAACTTAAAACCTTGGTCTATTAGAGCATATAATAATAATAACAATAAACAATCCAAACAAACCAAAACTCTACCTTTTTTTTTCTTAAGGTATCATCTCCCAGTCAGGATCAGTGCTCATCATGTAGTTAGCCCTAATACTGTTGTGGTGCCATTGTCTTCTGAGTGCATGACTATGAAACCTGTGTCAGATATGCTTAAGATGGCTTGGAATCTGTCATGGTACCATGGGATTGAAAACCTATTGCAACTGACACATTATGAGGAAGAAGCAGAAACGTAAGCCTCCTTACCCTCTACTCTGCCCTCGTGAGACCACATCTGAAATATTGTGTTCAGTTCTGGGCCTCTCAGTTCAAGAAGGACAGGGAATTGCTTGAAAGAATCCAGTGCAGAGCCACAGAGATGATGGAGGGAGTGGAGCATCTCCCTTATGAGGAGCGGCTGAGGGAGCTGGATCTCTTTAGCTTGGAGAAGAGGAGACTGAGGGGTGACCTCATTAATGCTTATAAATGTGTAAAGGGTGAGTGTCAGGAGGAAGGAGCCAGGCTCTTCTCTCTGATGTCAAATGATAGGACAAGGTGCAATGGGTGCAAGCTGGAGCATAGGAGGTTCCATGTAAACATGAGGAAAAACTTTTTTACTGTGAGGGTTACAGAGCACTGGAACAGGCTGCCCAGAGAGGTTGTGGAGTCTCCTTCTCTGGAGACATTCAAAACCTGCCTGGACGCGTTCCTGTGTGACCTAGTCTAGGTGATCCTGCTCTGGCAGGGGGGTTGGACTGGATGATCTTTTCAGGTCCCTTCCAACTCCTGATACTCAGTGATTCTGTGATTCTGTAAGCCATTGTGTCTGGATTTTAAATCCCAATAAGTTTCAATTAAATTAGTGTTTCATCAAGTTTTAATAGGTTTTCAACTTCAAAGAGCAGATCAAATTATGGTTTGACAATGCTGTCCTTTTTAAATGTAAAGGATGATATCCGAAGAGGCTGTAGATATGTTGTCACAGCTAATGTTTTACCTAAATTGCATTTTTACATAAAGTCTAGAGCTCTTGTTTAAGCATCATTTTTCTCCTTGAAACTACTTTGTGTACAGAATTCAATGTCTTATGTCCTTTAAGAGGTTCTACACGTTTTGTTACTAAACTGTGTGGTTCTGACTATTGGAAATTTTTAGGCCGTTGGTTGCAAACAATGTGAATAGTACCTCTCATGTAACTTTTTGAGAGGTGCCATTTTTCTAAAGAACCCAGACAGCTCAGGATTTAAATGTTGTAGGGTTCTTTATTATTATTTTTGATTGGTTTTTTTGGAGAGAGAGAGGGAAGGAGGAGAAGGGATCGGTTAACAAAAATAAATTTTTAAGGCAATTTATGGTTTGTCTTCTTATTCGAACTGGGAAGTGAAGAATTCAATGTTCACTGAAATAGTTCGTAAAGATACTGGCTGCTAATAATTTTTCTTCTATGCCTTTTCAGATTTCTAGACTCTCTAAAGTTATCCTCAGAAGACAGTCTTATACTCAAAATAACTCACACAGACTATGGACTGCAGGATTGTTTTAATTCAATCATTCAGGCAGCATCTCACAGGGATGTTAGGGCTGCTCTCACTACGCTTAGTTTTTACATTCTAAATGACAGACTTGCATTAAAATGCAGTTCTGGGTCTTATGGAACGACTTTTAAGAGCTTTGTTTGTCTAAAGGCAATAAGCAGGTAAGCATGTTGACTGCAGAAAAATTATGATGCCTAAATTAGAAATTTCCTTGTTTTAATATTTTCAAATTTATGGAATTGGTTGTCTGTGCACCTCTGTTTCTGATAAATACATGCTGTTCCCTGTACCTGCTGGAGGGACAACACAATAGGGCATAAGCAATCCAAGAGGTTCCTGGAGAATGTGAGTGACAACTTCCTGATCCAGGTGACAGAGAAGCCAATGAGGAAAGGTGCTCTGCTGGACCTCTTGCTCACAAATAAGTGAGGGCTCATTAGGTATGTGAAGACCTAAGTTGGCTTTGGCTGTTGTGACCATGATGTGAATAGGGTTCAGGATCCTGAGAGGATGGAGGAAGGTAAAAAGCAAGATCACAGTACTGGACTTCAGGAGAGCAGACTTTGGCCACTTAAGAGATATCATTTTTAGAATCTGATAGGATAAGGCCCTGGAGAGAAAAGAGGCCCAAGAAAGCTGATTAGTATTCAATGATCACTGCCTCTGAGCTCAAGAATGGTCCAAATTGAGGAAGTAAAAAATGCCAGGAGGCCTGCATGGATGAACTAGGAGGATCTGGCAAAACTCAAACCAGAAGTCTACAGAGGGTGGAAGTGCGAACAGGTAGCTGTATAGAGACACTGTCCAAGCATGCAGAGACACAGTTAGGAAAACCAGTACCCGAATGAAATTTAATCTGACCAGGAATGTCAAAGATAAGAAGGGCTTCTATAAATACACAGGGGACAAAAGGAAAGCTACAGAAAAAAGTGGACTTGCTGCTGCAAGCTAGACATAGCATTGGTGGAAGAGGTTCAGGTCGGGGAATATGTAAGGAATTGGACATACATCAGTTCATGGGCCCTGATGGAATGCACTCACAAGTGCATCCTGGCTGATGTAATGTCACACCCATTCTCAATAACCTTTGAGTGATCAAGGTGAGTGGGATTGATGCCTGAGAATGGGAGGAAACCAAATGTCATTCCTACCTTCCAGAAGGGTAGGAAGGAGGAACCAGGGAACTACAGGCCAGTCAGAGTCACCTTGATCCCTAGGAAGGTGATGGAGCAGCTAATTGTTGGCTTTATGGTCTCAAGTTGCACCAGGGGAGGTTTAGATTGGATATTAGGAAAAATGCTTTTACTGAAAGAGTGGTCAAACACTGTAACAGGATGCCCAAGGAGATGGTGGAGTCACCATCCCTAGTTCAAGAAGTGTGTGGTTGTGGCACTTCAGGACATGGTTTAGGGAACATGGGGTCGTGTTGGGTTGATAGTTGGCTCTGGGCATCCATGTAGACACCAAGCTGAACATGAGCCAGCAAGATCAATTTGAGGCAAAGAAGGCCACTGGTATTCTGGGCTGCAATAGGAGTTTTGCCTGCAGGTTAAGATGTAATCCTTTCCCTCAGCTGTGGCCTCACCAGTGCTGAGTAGAAGTGCTAGGTCCAGTTCTGGGCTCCCCAGTGCAAGACAGACAAAGACGTGCTGGAGAGAGTCCAGTGAAGGTCCACTAAGATGCTCAAAGTACTGCAACATCTCTCCTACGAGGAAAGGCAGATGGGACTGTTTAGCTTGGAGAAGACAAGGCTTGAGAGGGTTGGGGATCTTATCAATGTTTGTCAATACCTGAAGCAAGGGTGCAAAGAGGATAGAGCCAAGCTCTTTTCAGTGGTGCCCTGTAGCAGGACCAGAGGCAATAGGCACTAACTGAAACATGGGAAGTTACCTCTGAACATCCAGAAACACTTTTTCACTGTGAGGGTGACCAAGCACTGATACAGATTGCCCAGAGAGATTTTGGAGCCTTTTTCCTTGGAGATACTCAAAAGCTGTCTGGACATGGACTTGGTCAACCACCTGTAGGTGACCCTGCATGAGCAGGTGAGTTGCACCAGCTGACCTCCAGGAGTCCCTTCCAACCTCAATGATTGTGTGGTTCTGTAACTTACATACGTGAAACCAGCAAAAATAAGAATGCTGTATTTAAAAATAACCCTTATTTAAAATGCACAGGTAGGCTTTGCTGTTCTTTTTAATTGCAAGTATTTAATAGCTAATTATCTCTTCTTTCCTGTCTGTGGCCCTGTTTAGATTTTTCTACCTTTTACTATATGCAGTGCCATGTTCACTATATTTAAATACATGTTTTAATATATATAACATTTTATAATACTCATTGACTGTATAATAGTATATAAGTGTAGTAATTTAATATAGTAAATATTTATTTTAAAAGTATATTTAAATAGATGCAATTTAATATATATATATGATATGCATGTTGTAATTAATATTTACTACTTGTAAATATGTGTAATACAGAAATTTATATAATTCTACTTTATCTAATTATGGAGAATTCATTATTTGCAGGTTAATTCAGTCCTATCAGGCTGAGATCTTAAACTCTTTTAATGTGCTACAGGTTTGAAAATAAATATCTTTGTTTGCATTGCAGGTTTCTGCAAGTGCTTCCAGCTTCTGCAGAAGATGAGAAACTTTTAGTAGATGTCATAAGATTTTTAAACAAATTGCTTAAAGAGCAGAGATCAAGTTTGGAGACAGCCCATCTAAAGTGGATGCTGCAATCATTGCTTAAAAATGTAAGAATAGACCTAAGAAGTTAGCTGTAAACGATAAGAAATTATGTAACTCTGAAGTGGTTGGCTGTTTTGTTTCTGGTGAATTCCTCAAAGAAAACACCTTATCTCAACGCAAGTGAGAAACAGCAGATCTTGTGTTATTAATATCTACTACTCTGTGGTCAGTACTACATCTGTGTGTGGTTGTATAAGAGCCATATAACTGTAGTTATCTATGCAGAGCTCTATATGTACATATGAAAAATACGTATTCTTATGTGTCATGGTAACTATACATGCCTATGTTTTTGCATACATATGTGGCTGTATAAGGTATACTTAGCTACATAACTACATATGTGTCATCTATGTAACTTAAAGGATGAAGTTCCATGCAGGAGTGTTGGAACCTTCTGTTTGGCAAAGAGATATAAATGAGAATTACCTGTCTTGCATTAAGAACAGGAATTGAAAGTTAGGATGGAAGTTTTTGCTTTCAATGTGTCTGTCAATTTAGTTTTGATTTTAAATGGTTATAATACGTTGAAGTAAAATATTTTTATAAGCATGAGGAAGGTATATTAGCATACAGTTCAGTTGCTGTAGTTAAAATGCATGTATAATATTGAAAGTATGTAATTATTTCTTTTCAGCTTTTCTAGACTCTTGTGCTTTCTATTTGAGAAATCCGTTCTATTCAATACTGCTCATTTAAGATGGGTCAAAGTGGAAAGTATAAAAACAAATAGGCAATGAACAACAAAAAGCCGTATAAACCAACTTTTATTATATCTGTCAAAATGTAATATTCAATCTTGCTGTATAAAAACAGTAGTTAAATGCCAAAGATAAAAATGATGGTTGCAGCTTTAGAAGTCTGCCACGTACTGTTCTTCACAAAGCAAGGGCAAGATCATTTATGGTCTTACAAAGGATTCCATATGTTAAGTGCGGCCTGCATGCACATGCATTTTCCCATTTTAAAATACACTCTAAACACGTAGGAAAAAAAAAGCTAGAAGACTTCATTTCAATTACTTAATAGAATTTGAGTGCTTCAAATTATGTGTCTAAGTGGGTATCCTATAAAATTTTGTAAGTATGACCCATTTAATCTTTATATCAAATTATTTTAAGTCTTTCGAGCAAGCTATATCTTAAACTAATATTTATACTCTGTGTTTTGTGGTTTGTTTTGTGATCTATTTTTTTATTGGAGGTTATTGCTGTATATAACTTTGATTTTTCTTTCATGCTTCAAAATACATTGTATCGTGGCTTAATGCCAGGAAATTTTAAAGGCCTTGACAGTGTATTCTTTTATGGAGTTTAGTAGATTCATGATTCAAGTAATTGGTATTTATAGGAATTTTTTCTGAGCTTTTTACAGAAATGCTTTATAGTAAAATGATTGGGAAATTTGAGATTTATAATGTGTGTGATTTGTAAGCTCTCAACAGAAAAATGGGTTTAGTGTGGGTATTAAAATAGGATTTAAGCAATGCATTGTGTGATTGTATTGTTATTCTTCTCTTTCAGAACCCAAAATCCCTTTTGAGTCTCCTGGTGCGACCAGAATCCCAAGTGCGGGATGAAATAGATGAAATACAGACTGCTGTCAGGCAGCAACTGGATAAAGAACTCATTCGTCTTTTTAGCACATTGTTATTTTGTTCCATGTCAGTAACTGACAGGTACAGCGTAAATGGGCCTGCCTGTGTAATTCTAACTGGGGATCATAATACCTGCTGCTGATATAGCGCAATCACAATTACATCATAACTCAGTTTTGAACTGTAAATATAGAATATACTCCTTGAAGTGAAGGTCAACCTGTGATAGGCCTTTTCACAATAAAATTAAGACATTAACTAGGAAATACAAAAGAGTATGTACTAACAGTCACTTTTTCAGCAAATGATAATTAAACTGCAAGGAGAAGTTGGGTTATTTCTTTTCTACAGCTGGAAATTTGCACAAGCAAATGATAACTGGTGATTTTGTAGCATTTATTTATAGTAAATTAAAACACTGAAGTATTTGAAATACCAACAAATATATATTTTCATTGAACTCCTTTTTGGGCTAATACAGTATGTCAGTGCACATTAGTGATTATTTAGGACAGCTACTTCCAGCATGAAATTCCAGCCTTTTTCTCTCAATCAAGCAAACTCAGAAATGAATTTCTAATAGGTTTTGGGTTTTTTTGAGTTTCTAATATAACATCTTTCCACACTAAATCGTTCTGGCCAAGTGTATTCTAAGAGATACTGAAATTCCAGATTAAGAAAATATTTGTTAATTTAAGTGCCACAATGTAACTGCATGTAGAGATACTTTCAAAATTTTACCTTCTTCATTTTTTGCAGTCAGTTATTCATTGTTTATAACATTTGACAGCTGGAAAATGGAGGATTAGAGAAGTCCCTGCTAGTTATATCTCACACTCCTGCATTTTTTCTCTACCTGAATTCTGGACTGATGGTATTGAAACAGAACAAACATAAGCGTAACTACCAAGCTTTGCAATTCTTCCTGTTAAGTTTATCTGTAGTCCTCAGTCTCTCACTTTTTATTTATCATGCTCCTTAATAATTAGAGTTATATCTCATTTGTCCTTTTTTTGGTTAAGCAGCTCTGTTATAATCAGATGCAATTTATGTTTTCAGAACCTGAGTGAAGCTGGAAATGTCAAATTTAATTCTGTGTTATTCTGTACATAAGACAATAGTAACTGAATGAGATGCTGAGACTGACATACTAACCATAAGAAGACTGGTCTATTGTAAAATGATTCGTTATAATAGCTTCATGTTGACAGTTGATTTTTATTTTTTTTTTGAAATCATGAAACTAGAGAGGGCTTGGAACTTGCTGGCTCTTTCAGAACCGAACTGGCTCTAAAGCTGCTACAATGCTTAAGGCTAACAGACGCGCCACATTTTTATGGACTTCCCTCACTGGAGAGAGCATTACAAGGAATGGTTCATGTTACTGCACTTCCAGGCTGGAGTACCTATTCTGCTGCAGCTCAACCTGTCACGATTTGTAAGAAATATTTAACAGGTCTTCTTGAGGTAAGTAACTTATGTTATAACTTAGCTTTTGGTTTGAATGCTTGTAAAGAACTGTATAACTAATGACATAATTTTTAGGATGTGCTTTTAGTGAATATCATCACTAGGACTAGGTCTGGGAAAGATGCTTTTTTCTCCTAAGTAGATAGCAAAAACATGGAGACTAGACTGAGTGGTCTGTATGTGTACTTAAGATTATTGGTTATATTTTGTGTCCCTTCATCCCCTGTCAAAGGGGTAATATAGAGCGACTATAATTTAAGCAAGATTAAAAATAGATGTGGGTTTTTTAGTTTTGTTTTGTTTTTTAATAAATGAAATGCTAAGAGGAAAAATCAAAGATATTTGATTTGAAATACCACAGGCCAAATCCATGAGTGAAAAGTGGTCTGAGGGAGAAGTAACTGATTAGGCAGGTTATCAACATAGAGAAAGCAGGAAAGAACTAATTCAAAATGCTGCAGTTGTTGGGAAGCCAAAATTTCATTCTTCTTTTCAGTGTTATTACTTGTTTGCTAAGTTCATGAATGTGATAGATAACTAGCTTTTGCTCCTAAAATTACATCTTTTGAAAACTCCCGTTTTCTTAAAACTGTAGGAAAAACATAGATCTAGCTTTCTGATCATTTTACAGGTATTCAATAAGATAGGTACATTTAGAAGTTTTCTTTTTATTTTCCAATGTTAAAATCTATTTGTTGCATTGGTAGAGGCTTGACAAAGTCTTACAGTAGTTTTAATTAACTTGTGATTCTGAATAACAGGAATAGCAACCAGATAAGCATCTGGAAAGTTCGTGTACAGATGATAATAATATTTGCAATGAAAAAAATAGTGTTTTAGAGGGAATTCTTAACTTGCCAAGATTTCTTGAATAGAAATAAATGTTTTAGACTTATTTGAATAGATAAGTTCTGCAGTTTGAAGTCTAGACTGAAAGTGGCACCAAGGTTATAGATGTTGTCATGCAAAAGAAAGATTATTACTGGAGAAAAATCATCATAAATATTATGGAATGGAATCAGCTAGTAATGCATAAGCTCTGTATGCAGAAGAATTATATGGCCTAAATGTGAAAGTAAATGTAGGTTTCTTTTTTGGGGGGAAGAGGAGAAAGTGAGTTTGAAAGAATTCCTGTAGAGTGGGATACTGAAAGAAGGAACAGCAGCAAAACTGGAGAGGTTTGACTCGCTATGCTTTGGCAAGAAAACTACATCTAAAAGTGTAACTCTTAAGATTATAATTAAAAAAAATATTTTTGAGCATGTTATGTTGAAAACAGCATGGTTTTTATTTTAACTTGATCAGAGAGTTTATTCTGTGTTATGATCCAGTGGCCTTTATTTCTGTTCATTAGCATTTGATATAGAAAGGCAATACATTTATTCCAATTCAAATCATGATATAAGATATAAATAATCCTTTTTCATGAACACAGAATTTTGAAACAAAATTATATTTTTAATTACAATCATAGCATAAAACACTAGGTACAATAAATGAACTGTTTGCATTGAAATCAAACTTTCATGTTTCTGTTCAATTTTGTGTTTATTAAGCTTGTTTACGTTCTTCATTTGAAGGAGTAAATAAACCACTGAACTTCAGAAGTTTAACCATCACATGATCAAATGACTCATAATTAAATAAGCTATTTAAATTCAGCTAAAAAATCTGGTATCTTTTCATGAGTTTAAATTATCACTTAGTAGTGTGTAAGATAGTTTGTACTCTGCCTGTATACTGCTTACAGTAAAGCTACCATGAACTTGTACCCTCATTCCTAGGTCATCTCATCGTTTTATGTAGAATGGGGAGGAAATGCTATGTCCTTCATGGGAAAAGGTGTTACGAAAAGCACAGTTCTTTGCTTGCTTCACTTATCTCATGAAATGATGACTCAAGCCAAGGATACAGTGAGTGCATTACAGTTGTCCTTATCTTGACATTTGTGAGAGCTATGAACAGATAAATTTTAACTGTTAATGTTAAATTTAATGCTGTTAAATGATATATTTTTGTATGTGATGGGGGAACATATATAGCAACAGACAGTAAAAATAAAAAAAAAAATCTGGTAATTTCATTTGGTATGTAACGTTAGATAAATGAATAGGATAGTGTAAAGTGTACATAAAAGCTGAAGATACAGTTCTGGCCTTACTGAAATTATTCTGCAAATAATTTTGTGGATTTAGAAAGCTCTTCTTTCAGAATAAGGTATAACTTCCCTTTTACGAAAGATGAGAAATCAGGATCTTACGTAGGATTAATAAATTTAAGGATTTATAACTTCATTATTTCTTCAGTCTTGTACAGATAACAGGCTTTCTAACATGTTAACACATATATGTATGTATCCTTTCACATGTTTATATGTATGTATACATGAAAGAACATATACATACATTAAATAATTATTGTTTCACTTATAAATAACAATAGGTCCTTTTATTAGCTAAATTTTTCTCTGTGCTCTGTGTCCATGTGCATATTTTAAGTGCTAAATTTTTGAGAGTTCATATAAGGCATTCATCCTGAAGCAGTTTAAGCAATGTCAGCAATTCAGTGTAACCATTTTGGAGAGTTAAAATCCACTTTTGTTAATATCTGTGATAGCCACAAGTGAAATCCTTTTCAATGTGATCAAGTACACATCTAACTAGAGATGTATACCTGCTTCTCTAAATTCCAGATGTCTGTTTCTTCAGTTCTGTACTCATTCTTCAAGATATTAAGTGCTGACAAAGTTTATTAGAATTGCAGGGGGCTGAGTATTAGGTTGACTGCAGGAAAACCTCTTAGCCTCTTAGATTTACATAATAAATGCATGGATAAAGGAGTGGACTTGAACTGATAATTATTTTTTTTTAATATCTGTTTCATAGAATAATATGTATAGTAGCATATGATAGGTGGCAATTTTTTGACTCTAAATCATAATCTGTGTGTACAACAGTTACTGTCTGTACTGTACTAATAACTTGTAGTCTCAAAGAAATGTTAAATCCTGGCTGTAGTTTACAATCATGTGATTCAGTGTCAAATCTTTTGGAAAGAGAAATACAAACTTAACTTTCTTCCTCTGTGCAAGCAGTATTATACAAGAGGTACAATGGATAACTGATTTTTTAAAAAAAAAGTTAATACTAACTAAAAATGCCCAGTTTAATGACTTGAAATTAAAATTAGGTAAACCAAATTATTTCTTTGCTCATTAGCAGTATTATGAACTATTATGGTTCTTTGTTATTAAAAGAACCAGCTTGTTAAGTCAGACATAAGATTCTTTAGCTCGTACTGATGGACAGAAATTACTTACAGGTGTTTGTAGTACATGAGAAATGGAGCATATACTTAAGGTGTACTAAAATTGCTGCAATGTGTTTTGTTTCTTTGCTATGGTGTCATTTGTCTGCTCATGCTTTACTGACCTATGTTTTGTATTTAATTTTGTACTTCGATGCCCTCCCTCCCCAGATTAAAAGATTGTAAAATACTATGCTTTTTCTAAATAATATTGTGTGTGTTTAGAAAATCTATGCAAAATGTGCTGCTTCAAAGGAAATATCAGTCATCTACTGTGTAGAAATATACAGGACTGATGTGGTCGGAAGACAAATACACAAAATTTTAGGTGTCATGATTCATTACAAACTTAATGCATTGTTTATGCAGTGCCATGGTTAGAGCATTTTGTAGGCATGGGGGTTTTTTTTGTTTTGTTTTTGGTTTTTTTTTTAACCTGAGCTAAATTGCGAAGTCAAGTATGATTTCATGGAATCTGCAGCTGAGTAGTATATGGTAGTCTGTGAGACTTTATTTAATCACGTGGCAGGTGCATGAAGAAAAAGAATTATGATCAAAGAAATAATTGCATGTTCTTATTTGGTAGATTTCTACATGTGTTTAATATAAGAGAAAGATATTAATAAAAAGCAAAAATAAAAAAATGTAAGTAAATTTTGAATTGAAATAATTATCCCAGTATTTCAAGTAAAATATCTGATCTCTCTTTAGCACTGCTGTCCTAATTCTGTGAAGATGACACAAATTTAATTTTTTTCATTAGGTGAAGTCAGCAGGTTAAATAGACGTTCATAGAGGCAGAATAAAAATCCTTTTTGCGGAATATCCGTGTGGTTTTAAAGTGTTTTAGTATATAATTGGTAGCTCAGGCTGTTGAGAGATTGGCATAGCATTGAAATACTTATAAAATAATTTCTTAATTTATTTTGTTTTCTAATTAGGACTGGATATCTCTTTGGTCTTTGCCTTATGATAACAGTGAAGAACAAGTCATTTCTCAGCTAGGTCTGGCATGGCTGGTTCCTTTATGGGTAGATAGAGACCCTGAGGTTAGTTAAGATATCTCCTTTATGTTGAATTATTTTGACCTTTAAGTATTTACAAAATTTTTGCTTCAATAATTTATTTAATAATGAAGCTACTGTTTAGCATTATTTAAAATGTTACTGGCTATATTGTAAATATCACTAACAATTAAGTAGGGAGGATGTTTCCATATAAATATCTTCTGAGTAATTCTTCTCTACCTCTTCTGTCTTCTGTGGTTTCATTAGTCACTCATAATCATGATTCATAGGCAGTTTTCATTAACATTGCTGTTATTTAGCTGCAAAGCAGAAACATTTACATGACCTACAAATTTAGATCAAGTATATTTGATGCAACTGTGTTAAACTATATGAGTTTGCTAAATGAGACTATTTTAAAGTGGTAAAATATAAAGAATACTGAAGACTATCTTAGTCTTTTTAAGTATTGAGAATCTATTTTATTAATTCTGTCATTTGTATGTACATATAGTTGTGAGAATGAGTATAGGACCACAGAAATATAAGAAAAGATATTGCTACTTTTTAAATTGTTACCTTAAGCTCCAGATAATACAACTTAATAATTTAAAAAAATGTATTGCTAATTACTGTAAGAAATATTATTTTGTCTTATGCTTATTTGTACTAGGTCAGATTTACATCACTTGGAATAGGATCAGCTCTTACATCTCTTGAAATAGGATGTATTGCTTTAGCAGAAAGTTGCCAAAACATTTCAGGAGGGCTGTGGGGAACAGTGATAAACATCCTTCTGGACCAATCTGAATGTAGCATGGTACGCAGAGAGGTATGTTTCTTGTGTCCTTCTGCTGTCTTAGATTGTCAAGGATTTTTTAATTCTATATATCTATTTTCAGTGCTCCTCAACACCTACTGCTTTGTAAATTAAGTACTACCTAATTAAAATATACTTTTAGCTTATTTAGAATTACTCGAGAAGCATCAATTACAGATGACTACTGTAAAAGCAGAAATTATCTAAACAATACAACTGAATGCATTAAAAACTCTGAAGGCTTACTCTTGTAGACAATTAGGTTGCTGAAGCATAACAAATGAGCTCAGATTTTAATGACTATTTTGTTCCATTTA
The DNA here is from genome assembly GCF_000695765.1 of Mesitornis unicolor. NCBI lineage: Eukaryota > Metazoa > Chordata > Aves > Mesitornithiformes > Mesitornithidae > Mesitornis > Mesitornis unicolor. The sequence goes on from NW_010174037.1 coordinate 37,125, forward strand.
TGAACACTTTGGCACAAACTCATCACTGGATCTGCAGTAATTCTCTTTATTGCAGACATGAGGTGAGCTGATTTGCTTAGACATTAAGGTTTATTTGTGAGAACTGGAAGTTTGTACTCTGATGGAACAGCACATAAAGATATATAATACTATATTTAAGCTGTGTACACATTATCTGCAGTTTTCTATCAACTCTAGTCATAGTTGTTTTTTGTTTTCTAAGAAAGACTAAGAGAGAACACCTGTGTCAAATATTGGGCTAGTTTCTTCCCAGCTCTGTTGCTTAACTAATTACATATTCCAAAGTAATTTTTGTTTCCTAGAGATTTCTATTCCATCTCTCCTTTGTCTTTTTTTTTCTTGCCAACTTTCTCTTGTGCTTGTCATAGTTGAAGATTGAGGGGTTTTAGGTTATATCCTTTTAATTTTTGTTTTTTCCAACATGAACATGAAAATTCTTTGTGTTTCAACATATATCTAAAGCAGTGGAATAATATATAGACTGTGCTGTTCGGTCTGATGTGGTTTTTTTGAACTGTTATGGCTAGATGACAATATTGATACTTTCACTTCTTTCAGGCTGCTTTTATTCTACAAAATCTCCTTGTGATTCCAATTCCTTCAGAAGACATGAAAGATTCTATGTGGCAAGTGAGTGACTTCTGCTTTTGATGAGAAAGGTCATAATGTCACAGAGACACATTATTTGATACAAAAACTTATGTCAGTATACCTATAAAATATAAACTTTAAAAATTACATGTGTAAGATGACATTTTGGAAAGAGGAATATATGAATAGACAAACTTCTTTCAAACTTCTAGCATGCTCAAGAAAAGAACCAAAGTTAGTTTCCATATATGTTGCATTTCATGAATATATAGTATCTTTAGGCTCTTTGGTAACTTGCATTACTAATGATACTTAATAGTATCATTAACTTTCTTGGTTAGAAATTGGTCATTTATTTTACCCACACTTGGAATGCGATATGATTTGAAGTGTATGAAGAATAAGAAATTCTGAGAATGTGATGCTTATAACGTATTTTGAAAGAAATATGTAAGTGATGAGAAACAATCCTTTCCAAAGACCGATAAAGCAGCTTGTTGCTTAAGTCAATTTTAAGTCTTAAAAATGTACCACCTTGCTCAAACCAGGGTGAACTACAGCAGGTTGCTCAGGGCTGTGTCCCATTGTGTTTTGAGTATTTCCAAGGTTATAGATGCCACAACCTCTCTGTGCAACTTGTTCTAATGTTTGACTATCCTCACAGGGGAGAAGTTTTTTTTCTTAAGTTTAAATTAAATGTCCTGTATTTCAGTTTTTGCTCATTCCCTCTTATCCTGTCGCCGGATACCAAAGAAAGGAGTCTGTTTCCCTTTACTTTCTCTAAGCAGATATTTATACAAACTGATAAGATCCTCTGGAGATTTCTCCAGTTCTGATCTTGAGTCAGTCATCTCATGTTACCTTTGGCAAGTCTGGTTTATTTTACATACAGATCTTTGGATCTTATTTTCCCGTTTTTCACATTAGGTTGCCTTGATACCTGTTTTTTCTATCCCTCTTGTTCATTCCAGTATATGAGATTGTGCCTATGCAAGAGCAATAGTACAGTGTATGTTCTTTTTGAAGAAATTTGCAGATGCAACCTATCCTGTTTTTATCTGTTTCTTTTTGCAGAAGATGAAGTTAGTGCTGAAAATAGTGCTCCTATTTTATTAGAATAAGTAATCTATGATTCAGCTGCACCAAAAATCAATTATTCTATTTCTTGCAGAACTGCATTTTACAGTATGTTTTTAGTAATTGTATGAATCTGGCACTTGTTTCAGTCTTCTTGCTTATTACTTATATTTTATCACCATAAATAGTAATTCTTTCAGTTCATAATAGTGGGAGATTTATAAAGGCAGCTATTGTAACTTGTCAGTATAAACTCTATTAAAAGTTGCTTTTTAGTCTTTTTTTAAACAGCTATCACGAGGTGACAAAAATTGAATACAGTTGCAAAATTCTGGATGAATTCCAGTGCAGTTAATAGAAGCTTTGAGTCAATGTGATTCTTATTAAGAAATGCAATTTAATGGAAATTGCTCATCACTTAATAAGTGTTCATGCTGAAAGATATTATCAAACAACACTTTAGGGTAACTGGTAAATTAAAGCTTTTGAAAATACAAACAATTAAAATTGCAAGATACCACCAGAATCAAATTCTATGTTTCAGAGTTATTTTTTCTCATGCACTGAATAAGATGGTTTGTCTGTTGACCTTAATGCAAGCAAATTCAAAGGAGAACTATAAGTGGATCTGGGTGAAGAGCAGGAATAACTAAGCATAGCCAAAGCAGAACATTATCATTTTATCACTTAGGTAAATAGGGCTGCAAAAGGAAAGGCTGTTAATAGAGTTTGTAGGCAAGATGTAGACATCTTCACAAGAATGTCCATAGTGTTGCTGTTATCTAGTTGATCAGCTTATGAATTATTGTTATGAGTAAAGCATTCTAGTTCTGCAACATACTCTTTTCTGTGAAGATTGCTGAAGTCAGAGCACTTTATGAATGTAATCAATGAGTAACTCTTTCAGGGCCCCTTAAAAGTGTCTGGCATAGGTTTTTAAACTTGCAGAGACAATTCTGGATAGTGAAATCTTGACCAGCAGAAATTCCAAATTATGAATTTTTCATAGTTGACACAGTCTAAGTATATTGCTGATGATGTATAAGTACAGTTTTATAATTAATTGTAAATAGTTTGCATGCAATGCTACATTCTTCTTGAAACTGTTATATCTGATTCTCCATTAATTGTCGTAAAAGTCAAAAAGTGAAAATAGCCTGTTTTGTTCGTTACAGAAACCAAAAAGAATGAGCAGTAACCATCCAAAACTCTGCTTATAACTTACTCTGTAACACAGAATAGTTTTACTTCTGCTGCTTGATCTGGTTTTTTGTTTTGTTTTGTTTTCTTGGAACATAAGCTTACATTCAGTGTAAATGGAGGGGTTGGGGTTAGATCTAGAGCCTCTTGGGGACAAATAGTGGTTTTCAAATTACTTATTTGTGGTTGATCTATCTCTGCTCTCTCCTGACTGCCAAAGAAAGTTTCTAACCAGCACTGATGAATTTTCTTTCCATAATAGTAAAGAATTTCTTTTTGAAGTATTGCAAGATGCCTCCTAAAAGTGCCTTGCGGAATGTAGTTGGTTTGAATTTTTCTCAGGCTAAGTTCTTTTGCCAGTTAACACTTCTGATTTTTATGGTCGCTCTACAACAGGTTATGATGTAACTTAATAAAACTTCTTTATTTCATCTGTTACCATAGAAAACACTGGAGAAATACTGTAACAAAGGCAGTCAAATCAAACTCTTTATTTGAAATAAGACTATGAAGTGCTTCTTCTCAGATGTAAATTCATTTCTCTAGAAAGTTTTCCCTGAAGTTAGTATTTAAAAAGAAATGACTGAAAACCGTTCTTCAAAGAGATTTTTTTTCTTTTTTCTGTCTTGTTTTCTAAAGAAATCTTTTTTCATGGTAGATTAACGTGGATAGATGTAGTATAATGGCAGTATACTTTAGAACAAGATGACCTTTTCAGGAAATTTAGTGTCATCTTAGTATGAGTGGGCTTTTTTCTAAAGAAAACTTTTGCATTAGTTGATATCTGTAAATAAAATTAAATGAGAAAATAAAATTATAAAGTCTTCTGATACATACACTGTTTAAAAACCATCCAGTAATAGTTTTCTGTGTCTTTCTACTTAGCTGTTAACAAATTTCTCAGGAACTAAATAATTACTTCCCTTTTGCTAAATCATTACAGTTTTTGTAATATATCATGAAAAATCTGCATTTGGTTTTTGGAATCTGTTAGTTACACCCTGTAAACCAGCTATGTGTGTACACACATGCACATTATTAGGCTTAATTTGGGGGTTTTTGACAGTTTATGTAAAAGATTCCTTTAAAGAAATGATCTTTGTAAATTTCATGTCTCCAGGGTCCCTGTGTTCATGATGAAGAATCTGGCCTCTCTCAGATGGGAAAACCTGCACTAAAAGCCCTTTTGTTTCATTCCCAATTCTATGAACACGTCAATCAGATGGTGAAACACTGTTACCTAGGATGTTATATGTTTGATTTGAATTCTTCCAAGGAAGACAACCTCAAAATAAAAAAAGGTGCCATAGCTGGTAAGTGATGTTAATGTAATCTTGTAGTATTTTAAACCTATTTAAATATTGTAACTTCTAGTTGTAAGTAACTTACCTTAAATAATTCTTACTAAAAATGGAAGTGAAAATGAATGTATAAACCATGAACTTAAATATTTTGTTAAGTCAAAATGCTTCTCTGAGGATTTAAGTGGAAAAGTCACTAGTTTAACATATCAGAGAAAAGTAGGAGCTGTTATTTACATCTTCAAAAAGTTACAAATAGAAAAGTTGTTGTTGGTTCTGCTATACATTGTCTTGCAAAACATTAGGGGTAAAATACTTTCCACAGTTGTGACTTTGACAGACAGTACAATGAAATTCTAGGAAAAACAAGTGTATGAACTGTTTCCAAAACACTTACTTCTGTTTCTTGATGTGTTCAACCTTAAAGATACATGAGTAGGAGTGGACTCTAATATGCAGTTAGCTGCATTCTAATACATTCAGATATAAATTAATTAATCATGATCAAATTTAATACTCAGATTGGATTGATTTATTTTTTTTAACCTCTATACAATTGCAGTATTTCAGGTCTAACTTTTATATTGACTATTCATTTTCTGAACAATATTTCTGGGTCTTAATATGGTGCATTGTGGGAACCCACATTCTTGTCCAAATATGTATGATGATCTTAAGTTTAGAAAGCTAGGAAATTCTTCAGAGAGTTCAATTAGTAAAAACTGTTCAAGAGAGGGAAAATTAGTAAGTTCATTCCTTTTGGTTTCTTTCATTTTTGTGTACCTGAGTTTCTGTATTTCCATATTCTAAGGCTACAATTCTTGTAGGTCTGCTTTTGTTAAATCTAAGTTACAGAAGCATGAACAGAAGAGGAATGCTCTTTCCCCTACCAAGTTACGACTTTATGACAGACTCAAGGACAATAAATATTCTTCGTTAACTTGCTGAGTTATCAGAGAAGTACCTCAACAGTAGACAAAGTTCCAGCTGTAAATATCCCCAGTTTCTTCTGTGGCTGCTTTATTTATCTATAAGTGGAATTTTTTCAATCCAACACATTTCACTCCTCCCATGGTCGTCTTATTTTTGTGCCTCTTCGTAGTTCTGTTAGCTGATGCAATATCACATCAAAGAGTGACTCCAGCTCTGGGATTGTAGAGCTTTTCAGTAAACAGTAGAGGTACATTTTGTTAGGTCATTGAAAAGCAAAGCCAAAAAAATGTTTTTCCAGGAGCTTGGAAAGAAGAGGCAATAATCATCTAAGATATATTTTTTTTATTTAAAAAAAGGAGGACAGGACAATGTTTGCTCTATCTCTTAAAATTATAGTGCATGAAAGGCTTTTAAGTTCTTCATTCATATGTTCAGAATTGTGTTGTTGATCTATAATGGTCTGTTTCTGCTTTTTAATAGGGCCATTGTTGTCTCTTAATAGAATATTATGCTTTGGTTTATTTTCCTGAAACTGTACTTGACATTTTTTTTTCCCCCATGTATTTTCATCACATTTTTCAGGAATATACACAAATTTTATCTGCAAAGTTATGTTAAAAAATGTTTAGTTCTATTTAATAATTAGCTAAAATATGTACAGTAATTCTAGTTTTGTGGGTTTTGCACTCAGAATCCATGTAATTTAGTTCTTTGTTCTTTGTTATTTTCTAAATATATAAGAAACCCTCAAAACCTAGTATTGACAGCTTTGTGCTATAACATTTTGGTGCTTTTTATTCTGAAACAAATTTACAATGTAATTCTGCCTTCATTATATTTATGAATATGATGTCTCTTGAAACTGCTTCTCTTAAAATGTGAATTTGAAGTTTTTTGAAAATGAGAATATCTGCTCATTGTCTGTGCTCTGAGACCCCAGTATCTTCAAAGCTTTTGTACTATAACACTAAATAAAAGTAAATCTGAACTATTTCAAATTACTAAAGGTTATGCAACAGCAGTTTGAGCTAAATTTAGCTTTTTCCAGACTATGTTGCAGCTGAAAATTTAATTTAATTTAATTTCTGTTTATTCAAGGGATTTGCTGGATAAGAATTCATCAGTACAATGTGTGAAAACTTGTTCTTGGAGATCTTCAGAAAGATAACTGATTGCCTACTTTTCTGTTTCACTGAAACAATCCTTTGAAAAGCTTGTTATGCTCTCTGCTGGTCTTGCAGTAACAAAAAAACAAAACTTTTTAGTTCTATTTTTATTTTTTTTTATGCAGATTTTGATGATTCTCTTAATCTTTGGAAGGCTCCATCCAGTCAAAGCCGATCTTCACATTCTCAGTCAACATCTGAAACTATGGTAACTTGCAGAGTAACCTATGTATTTTAAGTATAATGTTGTTCCTGAAAAACTTTGAAGAAAATTAGCACTTTTACAAATGTTAGGAGAACACAACAAAACAAAACTGAAATTAAACTGAAAACAAAAAAGCTGAAACTAAATTGAAATTTACTCTGAAGTAGCTTTAGTATACTGAAGAAAACTTTTATAGCTATTTACCCGAGTGAAAAGAAATAAAATAGCTTACTTTGACTAGTCAAATGCAGAAAGCAGTGCTGAATTCTATAGCTTCTCACAGCAAGACATATTCTCTGGAGATTACTTTGTAATTGACTTTATTGACATAACACAGTCATGTCCATCTATAGTTGTCAGTTCTGCTGCTTTTATCCAAATTGTTCTTTCAGAATGAACCTATATTTACACTACACAGCTACAGAACTAGATCAATCAAAACCAAAGAAGTACATTGGGTTAAAATTTTCTTCTGTGTCATATCAAACTTTGGATTCTGAAGATGCTTTTATAAAATATGAAAGTGGCACAAGTGTTTGCAAGACCCAAAATAGAAATGAAAAATAGAAGAAAGCAGGTGGCTGCTTGAAAAAACTTGTTTCTGGCTAGGATGATTACTGCCATGAAAGGCTGTAAACTTGTGCTGTCCTTCAAGACAGCAAGTCAAAGGAGGAAAAATTGAAATACATTCTTCCAGTTCCAGAGTAGATTTGCAGCATCAGATCAGGGTGCGGAGGAAGCTTTATTCTTCAGTTACCTGATAAAAATAATGTATTTACAATGATTGTAGCGTAACTCCTAGAAAACACTGACACGTTGCACTGAAAGAAATTTCTATAATTTTATATTTTCTTAAAAAAAATTTAACTTTATGAATAACCATCTAAAGTAATATTGAAGCCATAATATCATAGCTCAGAAGTTTCTGTTAAATAGATATGCTGATATGACAAAGAGTGTTAAAGTATGGGTTACTATCTTACTTTATTGACTAAAATTGTTATGCCTAACTTTGCTGTTGATAGTGATAAAAATAAAAACATAGAAAAGCAGTATTGAAATTTTGGCTCAAAATATTTCACAATTACAATTTTTCCTTACTGTTTTTATTATGTTATAAATGTATTGCTGTCTAGTTCAGTTACTGCTATCTGATATGTTTTTAATAATTAAGGTAAAAATATACTCTAGTTGTAAGCTAAAATTTCTCTTTTTCAGGAGTTTTATTAATGGGTTTTAAACTGGAAGGCAAGCTGCAGAGGTCTGATGTTCTAATACCAGTATTAATTAGGAGAAGAAAGACAGAGGAAGGCATTTCAGAGGGCAGTTAATAACTATTGTCTATCTAGTATAAAGTTTGGAAATACTTTTTAAAATTGAAACTTGTCTTGAAATCAGTTAAGCGAAAGCTTTCCATTTTAATGTATGAGGAAACTAAATACATCTAAAAAAGTAATTACCAAAAATTTGTAGAAGTTTTTCTGTAATTTTTACGTTGATGGCACTAGGAAGATGTAGTTAATCGAAGCCCACTAGATGGCATTCTTTCCCCATCACAGTTGAAAGGGAGTTTGCAGGCCCTATTGAAGGGAAGAATGTGTGGTGGGTTTTTGTTTTGTTTTCATTTGGGTTGTTTTTTTTGTGTGTGTGTGTGTGTATGGTACATATTTGATGACAAAAGCTTCAAATAATTGTGAGTTACCGTCTGTCAAGCCAAGCAGGATTGTTTCAATCAGAAGCTCTTCTCTGATATTTTAATAATGTTTTTAAAAACATCTAAATACATCTGTATCCATTCATATCAGGAATGTCAGTATAGGATGCTGAAACTGCTTTTTGCTTCAGTAAGCCATATCCTGAAGATCTTTGCAGAAGCAAAATTGATGTCTTTTTACTGAATTATCTGAATTTTATTTTCTATAAAGAGAAAAGGTCTGGTGGATATTTTTTTAATATATATTTGAAAACAGTTCTCACAAAAAGTTTTATCTGTTTTCAGCTTTCATGCAATCAATACTTTAATTGAGCTATCTGCTATCAAAGGCTGATTTCACACAGGGTTCATATAACCTTAAGTAAAAATAGTATCCAAGTTACTTTTTTGCTTCATGTTTTTCCCCATCCCCAAATTTTTTCCACATTTGTAGAAAATAAATTGGAGAGAATTAAAAAGCAAGTATATTAATATTTTTTTTTTACTTTAGTCTGTAAAATAGTTTGTCAGAGGTCTTACAGAGGCCACAAGTACAATTTTGCCCATTTTATAAAGAATAGTGATGTGAGGGTGAAATTAATGATTCAAGGTCATGTAAAAGGCAGCAGGAGAGCTGGATTGTCTGTACTCAACTCTTACACCCTGTATTTAGCATCTTTAAGGTTTCAGTGGATTAGAGATTTTTGTCAAATTTGTTTTTCTCTAAACTGGAATGTGGCTACTGCAGAAAGTCTAATTCTGAGAAGGTTAAAAATCTTTGTCTTTTATATCATTCATAGTTTAAACATTCACTAGGGTTATCATTACAGAAAACAAATCCTTATTTTAACCAACGTGTTTGTTTTGTGTTTCGTATGTATGATTGAGGACACCAATTAGCGTGGAGACACCAACTTGCTTCACACTGCATAAATACACCAGGGCTGTTCTGTGCCCAGGACTGTTTAGCAAAATGAGCAGTTATTTAAAAACTTGAGCTAAAAATAGTGCAGGTTAAAGATCTACAGAAACCTTCCAGATAGCTTTAAGTCACGGCCATTCTTTCCTATGAAATATTCTTGCTATTTTATAAAAAGATGTGCTTTATTTTCTGGAGCCATGGTTACCAGAGTGCTATACAGTTAAGTGATTTAAACCTTTGAGAAGAGAAATGAATAGAATTAATCACTGCAAGCCTATTAAAGCAATGCCAGAGGGATTTTTATACTAGAGGTTAAGAAAAGACCTTTTATTCATATTTAGTAGATAAATGGCAAAACCCTCACATTTTCCCTCTATTTCCACTCAGACAATTTTTGTATTCTTTTGTATTGGTTCTAATCTGCAGTCGTCATCTCCCCCCACATGCAAGTCTTTCTTTTCTCCAATTGAACTTGTTTTCACAGTCTGTTGTTTCACTGTTAAACAACAGAATGCTTCATTGCTCCCAGAAAGAATATGGTAGCAGCAGTAAATATCCTTTACTAGATACGATGTCCAAGACCCCCCAAGTTCATCCTTATCAAAAGTGATTTATAAAACCAGTAATATCTTTTCTTTCCTGGAAGGCAGAGCATTATGGAAACAACTTCATTGTGTTACTGTTTGTTTTCTGTTAAGACAGCAGAAAATTTCTGTTTTTAACCCATGTCCCACTGTGAAGCAATTACCAATAAATGTTCCATCAGTGCAGGAAGCCAGTATTTCTCTAACTAGATAAGTCTTTTATTGATTTTTTTAAACATATCTGAGACCTTATTTTTATTTCTTCACCCAAAGTGTTTAGGCAGTCGTAGAATCACAGAGTCACAGAATACTAGGAGTTGGAAGGGACCTCGAAAGACCATCCAGTCCAATCCCCCTGCCAGAGCAGGATCACCTAGACTAGGTCACACAGGAACACGTCCAGGTGGGATTTGAATGTCTCCAGAGAAGGAGACTCCACAACTTCTCTGGGCAGCCTGTTCCAGTGCTCTGTCACCCTCGCAGTAAAAAAGCTTTTTCCTTATGTTCAGGTTGAACCTCCTATGCTCCAGCTTGCTCCCATTGCCCCTTGTCCTATTGTTTGATGTCAGAGAGAAGAGCCTGGCTCCTTCCTCCTGACACTCGCCCTTTACACATTTATAAACATCAATGAGGTCACCCCTCAGTCTCCTCTTCTGCAAGCTAAAGAGACCCAGCTCCCTCAACAGCTCCTCATAAGGGAGATGCTCCACTCCCTCCATCATCTTTGTGGCTCTGCGCTGGACTCTTCCAAGCAATTCCCTGTCCTTCTTGAACTGAGGGGCCCAGAACTGAACACAATATTTCAGATGTGGTCTCATGAGGGCAGAGTAGAGGAGGAGAACCTCTCTCGACCTACTAACCACCCCCCTTCTGATACACCCCAGGATGCCATTGGCTTTCTTGGCCGCAAGGGCACAGTGCTGGCTCATGGTCATCCTGAAATTAGAAGATGGAGAAAAAATTGTCATGTAGAAGATATTATTTACTAAGATGTGAAAGCTTGTATAAATTAATATCTTTAAGATTACTCTCAGCATAGTAATAATTCCTTTTAGGGTTTTACTTGTTGCAGAAGAATCATATGGACTATTAAACATTGCATTTTGGGTTTGTACTTTTTAAGAAAAAGTTATGTTTTTATCATTTATTAGAATGCTTGGAATTTAAGTATAATGTTGAATAAATGCAGAATTTGCCCTGTGTCAAGATGGAATTATTTACTCTAATTTAAATAATGGATTTTAATAATTATTTCTATAATTCTATTTTATTTAAATCAGCAAGTATGAAACTTGAAATAATTTATTTCTATTGGCAAATATGGTTTTTATTTGTGTAATCTAAACAGAATTTGAATTTTAAGTTGGTTGATACAGTTTGGTACTGCATTTTGTTAACAGGACCACTATTTAGCCAAGCATGTCCTATTGTTTATGTGACCCAAACTGTACATTAATCCTGCTCGGGTTTCACACATGCACCCTAAATTGTATTGTAGTTTGTCTCCTGTGTTACAGTAACCTTTTGACTTTTTTGGGGAACAACTGAGCATGCTTGAGAAGAAAGATTCAGGACTGTAGTATGGACAGTAGTGGGAGACCAGAGGAAAATAGGGGAGAGAAGGGTGTTACAGTATGGACGTAGCAGTCTTTAGCTCATCCAAAGACTCTGGTCTGAAGTAAAGATGTGCTGATAGAAGCCTAACAACGTTTGGAAGTTATAGGGGTTGGTAGATGGGGTTTAAAACATCTAGGGGGTTTGAGAAATTACTAGGTAGAGAGTTTCTGTAGCTCACAATGCTGCTAAGTAAATCAAAGCCAAACCTGGAAAGTAGTGACCTAACTGCAAGGATACAATAGCTAGGAAGGGAGTAATCTGTGATTTCCTTCCCTCTGCCATTTTTGTCAATTACATCTCTTTTGACTTTTCCTTAAGTAAAAGAGTATTTCAACTGATATTCTAATAAAACTTTAAAAAGAAAACCTGTGAAATATTTCAGTCTTCCTTAGAAAGCTCACTGTGAGGAAAAGTCTAATAACATCCTTCTTCGAGCTGTGAGTGTCTGGGGATTTCACTGGATTCCCAAATGTTCTGTACCCTTTACACTCTGCAGTGACACTCTTGAAGAAAATTTCTCTTATGTGAATTGTCCAGCTAGAAACCAAAAAAACAAAAGTGAAAAAGCTTATCCCATACTCTGAAAGAAGTCACAGGTCTTGTTGTGTCACAAAAGGATATTATTAAGCTGGAAACTCTGTCTTCTGATCTCAAGCTTGTGTCTTTAAACACAGTAGGAAGAGCATGAAGAACTCTTGAAAGCACCCAAAATTAATAATATCATAGATAAAGTAGGATTGGTAGAAGGAACATAGTAGTATGACAATAAAATTATCTACTGTCAGGTAAATTTTTCATATCTTCATCATGAAATGAATACATGTAAGTATCACGGTACTAAGATAAAGAGAAGTACATAGGGTTGGAAAGACTCTAGAACTTCAACTTTGGCTGATGGCTAACATGCTTGTGATATTTTTATCTGAGCATGTCCTGGTACAAATGGACAAATGCTGATGTTCTCAGTAGAGCAAATAGTCCATGAAAAAATTGAGTTTAAATGCTTTAGTAATGCCTTTCTATCTTTGTTGAAACATAGATTGAGGCAATTATATGGATGAAAAAGAACAGTGAAGAGGAGAAATTTCCAGTAACATAGGCATTGTTTAGCCCTTAACTGAAATGTTTCAGGCTGTTCATATTGCACATCTTTCAATAGTTTCAATTATTGGATGTTTATAAATTATATATATGTGCATATAGTGAGCAAAATGTAATCAAATTGGTTTTGAACAGTAATTTTTATATCATTTTTGGTTTTGTGGGGTTTTTTGTTTTGGTAAGGTTGTTGGTTTCTTATGTGTGTGTACCCCCCCTACTTCAAGCAAAATGTAAGTAGAAGTCTGCTCTGTAAAAGCTGGAATCAACTAGTTTCCTTTTTGTGTCTTTCTAGATTCAGTCTGCATCACCATCACTGGGTAGCGTTGCTGAGCTTCAGGCAGTAGTCCAAACAAATTCCACCAGTTTTATTCCTGAAACTGTAGCTGATCGTCTTATGGCACAAGGTAAGTCAGACTTTGAATATGTGTACTTAATGATTAATACATTGTATTAGCCTGCCCATATCCCAGTATTTCTACATGAAAAGCTTGCATATTGCTGGAAGAATCAGCACTGGTGCTTCTGGTGGCTGTTTTGGAAGACAAACATGAAACGCTTCCCTTGGAATGAAACAGGGTGTAATACATTGGATAGAAATAAGTGGAAATGGTCAATACTGAATGCTTGATGTGTAACTCAAGACAGGTTCTATTCCTGCCATCCGGTCACCCTTTCAAAATGTTCAATTGTGATAAAGTTGTCATATACATACATGCACACCCACACAGAGTTGTATATATAATTATCTTTTTATGTAGAAAGGTAAAAATATATATAATGTAAAAAAAAAAATACAAAATTACGTATGTACAGAGATATCTACAAATGTATTTTTCTGTTAGAAAAAGACTTGAAAATGTATGTCTTTCCAAAGTGACCATTTATCTTTAATGATTATTAGTGCCATGTAGAAGGAACATTTTATTTCAAAACTATTTCAAATAGTCTCTTTCAATTTGTTTCTTTTGTTGTTGGGGTGGTTTTTATTATTTTGGTCTTTTTGGATTTATTTGGTTTTGTTTCGTTGGGTTTTTTTGGTTTGTGGTAGCAGTGGTGGTGGTTTGGATTTTTTTTCCGGAAAATACTGTTTTATATCTAGAGGGGTGTGGGATATTTTATGAAAAAGAAAAAACAATTTATTTTTTCGTAACTGCTCTAATTAATCTTTGGTGGTTTTCCTTTTTCTTTGTTTATGTTAAACGCATTCCAGGTCAAAGTGATACAACCACAGCAGAATCTCCAAGTCAACACGATTCTCCCATGTCTGCTACTGTGTCTAAACAGCATGCTGTAGTCACACCTGCCCTTTTGTCAGCTGTTTGCAGCCTTCTGCACAATCTGCTGGTTGTCACACCACAAGATACTGGATTTGCTCTTCAACAAGCACATCTGCTAACAGCTCTCAGCAGGTATGAGATCAATAAATGCTGAACTACAAAGGAGGTGTAGCAATAGAGGTGAAAACTTTGAAATGAGATCTACTAGTCTTTCTTACCAAAACTGCTAAATATATTGATAATTTCTTGCTTCTGAAGTGTTCAGAAATGCCTTTTAAAAAATACAATCAACAAAAGAAAGGAATTTGGATTGTTTCTTTTTTTTTCCCACAGAAAAGTAGTCTGGTGATTCTATTTATCTGTCTTCTACAATACTATTGTGTTCCTCCAGTAGTGTTTTAGGTTTTTGTCTAAGCGGCCGTTTTGTCATCCTTTTTGGAGGAGTATTTTTTATTTTTTTTTTCTTTAGTAAAACAGTACTTCCTATAGTCAGGTATTCAGAACTGCATATTGTTTCAGTTCATTTTATGATTTTCTTCTTTGAATTGTGTGCAGCATTTTGAGGATGAGCCAAGGGCTGTCACACTAAAAGTAAATAATGCTTGCCAGATTTGGGAAAGTATTGGATGATAGACCCTAGTATTTTGTTTCTTTTTTAAAGAAGGAACCACTTCAAATAGCCTTCAGATTGTACTCCATGTTCCCACTTGCATCGTAACAAATTCTTTCATCTGTAGAAAGCGTTTGGAAGTCCTGAAGTGAAGCTTGAAAATTAGTTCAGGTGTTTTTTAAGGCTTTCAAGAGCTTTTTTAGTTGCTCTCATAGTGCTATTGATGTAAAAAAAACTCAAACAACCAACCCTTGTTTGAATACAGTTTATATTATTACACAGCTGTTTATTCTGTACCGGAAAGAAAATAAGTAATGAAATATAAACAGTTTTTACCAATGCAGTAACAGCCATTGGTATTTACATTAGTCTAACTATTTAGAAAAAACTTAATGCTGTTGTAGTTGCCATTGTGCTAGACTTACTGCTAAACCCCACTATTTTAAGAAAGTTCTTCATAATTTTATTTTTACTGTTTATTTGAAATGTTCTTTTCTATGGAATGTTAGTAGAGTGTTGAATTATTTAAGTATATTTCTTACTAACTATATTTTAGGCTTGTAAGTGCTAATCTGGTTGAGAGATGCATCTTCGAACTTAAAGCTCCATTGGGTCATCATGCATGTCATGCAGAACATGTAAAAGCTCAGGTCAGTGAAGGATTTGTTACTTTTGAATTTTTTTTAATGGTTAAATTAATTATGTTTGCATATTCTATGTTCTTTAACATAGTCCAGTCACACTGCTATAGGCTACATGAATCTCTGTTGTTTTGACAAGGATTAAGAGAAAATAAACCTTGTTATGCTCAACACAGAACAGTTAATTTCTGTGTTAGAACTATACCTAGAACCATCAAGCTGAAAACCAATTGTGTTTTGAAAATGCAAGTTGTTTAGCAGTTACAAAAATCGTGTAATAAAATTTCTTTGTACACTATTGAAGTATGAGCCAGATCAGTTACTGATGCATTTCACATCTATTTTCCACAACAAACCTGGCTGCTTTGCTTGTCTCAAATCCTGCACTTACATAGTTCTCAACTAGTTTTGATGTATGCAAAGTATATAGGGTTACTGCCAGTGAAAGTACTTTTGTATCAAATTTAACTCTGTATATATAACATACAGAACATACTACGTTCATGGCAGAGCACCATTTTAAAGCTTCTACTGCTCTGGATTCAGATTTACTTTAAAGAAAGATACCCAGGTTATTAAGAGTGTGTTGCTGCAGAAATCATTTGAGAATAAATAATAAACATGTCAGGAATATTTTTTTCCTAAAGCTTCAAATTGAGCTTCTGTTTTTAGGAAATACATATTTTTAATGACCATTTTTATGTATTCCTTTGTATTTCCAGAGAATATGATACTGTATGTGTAACAAGAGTCATGACTTTCTCACAAGGAACTTTATTCTTTGACACTAGAAAATCGAATTCACACATATGTTTCCTGACTAGGAATTCTACTTAATTTTCTACAGTAAAAATTACTAGAACAATTTTTAATTTATATTCTATTGCTTCTTTTAAGTGGTTTATATTAATTCAAAATGTTGTGAATAAGTTGAGTTAATGGGAGTATTTTTTTTTAAGTGGAAGTTGCAAATATATGGCTTTGTTTAATATCTTGTAAAAAAATATTTAACAGGTATTATTACTACTGCAATACTGGTCATCTCTGTCCAGGCTTCTGAAATCATGTTTATTGGTGGACTCTCAGCTTGTAATCCAGGATGAATTGTTGAAACCTCTCTTGGCAAATACCTTTGCAATCCTCGCCATTCGCCCCAAAGACGGGTTAGGTAATGAAATTCTTTATTTCCAGTATAGAAAGAGGCATGTCTTCATTTTACTACCACCTTCATTTAAACTGACAGTTGTTGTCAGGCTTAGCTGTCCAAGTTTATGCACATGTGTAAATGGTTTGACTTTTTTCTATATTGTCTTTGCAGATACCGAGTTAACATCTGTACTTCATGAAACATGCGTAGACTTTTTCAACCTTCTAGCTACGTTATTGTGGAAGACTGGGCAAATAACTTTTCCCTCTGTGGCAGCAGCCCTTGCAAATCATTGTACAGCAATAATTGGTAATAACTATTCCTGGTTGGGTTTTAACCTAGCAACTAATAAAATAAACAAATTGAAAAGAGGGACATTCAGATTTAGATGCTATTATTTATTTAGGAATGACACATCCAAAGCCAAATGTGTCCAGAACTTGACAGACTTTTTCCAACTGGATTATTAGAACTCTTTTCTATATGATCAAACTATTTTGAACAGCCAGAAAAATTCAAAAGTTTTGTTTGCATGTTTAAGTTAGTGGTTCTAGTTGTAAACCTTAACCAAATATGGCATCACAGAACCACAGAATATTAAGAGTTGGAAGGGACCTCA
>NW_010174038.1:0-489 GCF_000695765.1 Mesitornis unicolor
AGTTCCTAAAATGTGAAGTGTACAAAATATGAACTCACATCTCAGTGTGATTTTACAAAATGAGACTAACATTCTTTACCATATTTGTAAAATACTCTGGATCAAGGCTGCAATGGATGTGCCAAGTACTAAATTAGACTTATTTAGGTAACCCTTTTCCTCCTTAACTTTCTTATTCTTCCACTAGTTTGGAGTATCTTGTAGCTACCAGTGACCCAGCTGGGATCTGCCATGTGGATTGCATGGCGAGCTCTGACAAACATCAAGTGTAGACACTGTTCAGAAATTAGCCAAATTAACAAGGTAAGATGATCTATAAAAAGTTATCTTTTTCTTTAATTTTTTTCCTCTCAAAACAGACATCCTTTCAGAGCACAAGGAACAAAAACTACTGCTCTAGTTAATCCTGCCTGCTTTGGTGATGCCTTCCTGTAAGTAAAATATAGCTCTCCAACACCGCTTTCCAGAAGGAAAATGTTCTCATATTGC
>NW_010174039.1:0-14713 GCF_000695765.1 Mesitornis unicolor
CAGAGTGTGCCAGCCACTTCTCTTCTTGGAGTCCCTTGATAGTTGTGGGAAGAACTTGTTTTCACTCCATCACAGCAGTTAGGGATCAAGAAACAGAGGGAAAATCTGTCTCTCCTTGCCAATTCTCTCCTTTATTTCCCAAGGAATTTCAGCAGTTTATCTCAGAAAGGTTCGATGAGTTTGCAGATTACATCAAGGAGTGGCTGGAAAAATCCTTCCCCACGCCACCCATGGAAAATAAACAGTTCCTGGAAAATATCAATGTGAGCATCAAGAACCCACACAAAGGATAAACACCCACCCTGGAAGGTCTGTCTATACCTTGAGGCCCAGTTGACCAGCTTTGCTTTTCTTCCACAGGTGTGGCATAAGCTGTTCTCATTTGCGATCCTCCATGTGGAATGGACCCAGAAATGGAAAAGCCTGATATACAGCATGGTTGAAAGGTGGCTGAATAAAGTAAGTTATGGTTACTTATCTGCAAGCAGGAGGGTGATGCTCAGACTTCTCCTGCCCCCAGGATGCTCTGTTTTGTCCCAGTCATTGTTTGGATGATGGGAGCTGAAGCAGTCAGCTCCTTGCTGGTGTAGAGAGGCATAACTTCTCCCACACAGTGAGACCAAATTATATTTGGGAAGACCCCAGAAAGCAAGCAGCAGCTTAAGTATTTCCTTTCTGCAGGTAGATGGCATAAAACTTCTGGACTGCTACTTGAAATTCATGAAGGAGAACAAGTGTTGGAATATAAATCTGGAGACCTGCTTTACGGATTGTGTCATTCAAAGGATTAAATATCTTAGGAAAAGTGAGGTACAGAGTTTCTGTCTAAATGCCACCATTTCTTCTTGCACAGATGGGAGTTTCTACCTCCTGCCACACCAATCTGATCCACTTTGCTAGCTGTGCTTATTTGACGTGCGGTGGATTAATGAATTGGGAGAGGAATTTTCTGTAAAAGTACAGGTTCTGCAAAGCTTATTTGCAACTAAGAGGAGAAATTTCTTGTCCTTACAGGAGCCCATGTTCGGAAGATTTGTTTCCAACGTCCTCAGTACAAACAGGTCAACTGTTGGGAAAGTGCTTTCTGCTGTTGTTGAGAAAATATTCTCAGACAAGATGTACATGTTGGAAAAAGTAGACAGATTTGTTGACAGTACAGACTCAGTTCTCGCAGAGGTGCTCAGCTCTTCTGTGATCTGTGATGTCCTCTCCACTGTCAGTGAGTGTCTCACAGTGTGGCTTTTTTTAAATTGTCATTTTGGAAGTGAGCTTTGATGGGCTCTGAAACCCAAGCAACATTTGATGCACATATCACTAAAATATCACACCTAACAAAATTTCAGCCATGGATCAGGGTGAAGTTTGATATCAAGTCCTTTCTTTTGCTAGAAGGGAATATGAGGTTTCACCAGCTCTGTTCAAAGATCTGCCAAGTTGTTGCCAACACAAAATGGAAGAGACAAAATATTCACATATCCTGAAAAAACGATGTTTTATTTCAGAAATGAAGAAGTATCTCAGTTTCTTTTTCCAGTTGAAACAATGTTTTGTTGCACATTCATGGGAAATGTGTCATTTTTTAAATGAAATATGTTGGAAAAAAAATTGCACTCTGAACCCAAAAAAACCCACCCCAGAAACACTAATTGGGAGCACCCCAGAGGTTTGCCTCCTGCATGAAGGAGGATTATAACCAACACTAGCCAGGGTCCTCTAAAGATAAATTTTGTTTTTCAGGTACCTGAAACAATTTTAAAAATGCTGTTTTGCATTGATGGGCAACAAATCAACATTTTTTTCCATATGCTGGTGTTGGCCTCTTAATTGGAAAACAACAAAATCTGTTTAGTTCACAAAGGTGGCTGTAACAGATCCCCTTACTATTCACGGCTTGGAAGCTGCTAACTCTTTCTGGGGATGTATGTATGTAAGAAGCCAAGTGGGGAGCCTGCTTCTTTTGATAGCACTGCTCTAACACTAGATTTCATTTATTTTACAGAAAAATCAGAGCATAAGCTTCAAAATCGGATCAATGAAAATGCAAAAATCCTGCTTTCCCAGTTTTCCAATTTCTTCTGCTTTTTGAGGGATCATGTTTTCTCAGGAGACATCCCCTGCAACATACTGTCTATCATCTTGCAGCATCAAGAGCTATTTCAGAATATACTGTGCATCTGTGGTAAGCTCACAGTCTCCAAATTTCCAAATTTATTTCCCAAAACAGTAGTTCCTTGTGGTTTTCCTATGCAATGGGGCAAGTAGAAAATGTATCTATTGAAAAGGTATCTAAAATACAAAGAAAACAAAAAATTTTCTGCAAGAAAACAGACACAAAGGCAAAAAATACAAAAGCTGGATAAAGGCAATATTTTTAAGTCCTGTTAACACTATGAAGGACAGAAAACAGTACTCTTCTTCTGTACAATGGATAGCATTAAAATATTGCAGTGTTTTTGTGATTTATTTATAAAATTGTATTTGTGCTGTTAGAATCACAGAATGGTTTGGGTTGGAAGGGACCTTTAGAGGTCATCTAGTCCAACCCTGCTGCAATGAGCAGAGACATCTTCAACTAGATCAGGTTGTTCAGAGCCCAGTCCAACATGACCTTGAATGTTACCAGGGGTTGCTACAGGCCCTAATAAAAAGTCTGTCCTCATCTTTCTTATAAGCCCCTTTTAGGTACTGAAAGACTGGTATAAAGTCTCGTCAGACTCTTCTCTTCTCCAGGCTGAACAACCCTAGCTCTCAGCCTGCCTTCATAGGGGAGGTGCTCCAGCTCTCTGATCACCTTTGTGGCCCTCCTCTGGACCTGCTCTAACAGGTCCATGGCTTTCCTGTGCTGAGAGCCCCAGAACTGGATGCAGTACTCCAGGTGGGGTCTCACCAGAGCAGAGCAGAGGGACAGAATCCCCTCTCTCAACCTTCTTTTGATGTAGTCCAGGATATGGTTCCTTCTGGGCTGCAAGTGCACATTGCCGCCTCATGTCCAGCTTTTCATCCACCAGTATCTCCAAGTCCTTCTCCTCAGGATGTCTCTCAATCCATTCTCTGCCCAGTCTGAATTTGTGCTTGGGGTTGCCCCAACCTATGTGCAGAACCTTGCATTTGGCCTTATTGAACTTCATGAGATTCCTACGGGCCCACTTCTTGAGCTTATTCAGGTCCCTCTGAATGTCATCCCAGCCCTCAGGCATGTCAACTGCACGAGTTTAGTTTAGTTTAATTTAGTTTAGTTTAGTTTATGGGTTTTAGTGTTTGTTTTCCTGTTGCTGTTTATGCTGGTTACAGATTAACCTTCAAGAACACAGGGCAGTTGCAAAATCCACCTCTATTTTACAAAAAATTGGAAGAAAGTTCTTTCAGATTCTTCTGCATTAATAAATTTGTCCATGAGTCTCAGAGTGTTTTAGACTTTGGCAGTGACCACATCAGAATGGCTCTGAGATGATACTGCTGCTTTTAGGTAAGTGACACAGCCGTTGTGCAAATTCAAGCATGTGTTTTTTTTAAAAGCAGTGGTTATGGTTCCAGTAGGTCTTCTCTTCCTCCAAGTGATTTTCTCAAAAATCCTTTCTATCTGAGGTGTGGGCATGGTTTTTTTTGCTTTTTTCTTTCATCAGATTCCTCTGTCTCCAGCTGTATAGCGACAGTGCTGAAAGTCAGAAGGGAGGAATATGAGCAAATAGAAGAGCAGAAGAAGCAAAGGTGCTCATTTCTGCGTCTATGCAGCAGCATAGAGGATATGATAAGAGGTACCATCCAATTCTATTTGAGAAGATGAGATTGCCTATGTGGTTCTTGAACGGGGAGCTGACTCCTAAAATAAAGAGTTGGTAGCAAAGCCTCCAGGAAATGGTGCTGGGTGATCGTCTAGTGACAAGCAGTAGCTGGGAGGAGAGAGTGAGCAAAGAGGCTGTTAAGGGAAAAAAAAATGAGGAAAGTCTAGTAGGGGTTTTTATATGGAAAGGTTTCAGAATGGTGGGGAAATGTGTCTTATGGAGGAAGGTTAAACGCTGCCAGGTATTTAATTTTTCTAAGAGAAAGGTAAGGTTGGATTACCTACTTTGACAAATGTTTGTAAGGGGAAAGTGCATTTCAGACAGGACAAGCAATTCCAGACAAGATCTGAGACCTGAAGAGAAGGATAGAGCTAGCAAAAGGGAGCAGAAATGTATATTGGTTGGGAAGACTCACTCAGTGAGCTCTTACTGCCGAGCAGTGGAACATACATGTCCCAGTGTGAAAGTTCTTGGATTGGGTGCAAGAATCAATAGAAGTGATTCTCCAGCTGAAGTGGGCCAAATGGTGGGGTAAATCTCCTCAGCCTCTACTTCAGGGTCAGGTGTTTTCTAACAGTACAGACAGTATCACAGTTTCAAGGCCATGATTTAAAGGCTCCCTACCTCATTGTGGAGCAATTGATTTTGCCCCCAAGAACTTTGACACACACACCCCCACACACCCCTCTTTGGTGTTGCAGTCAGGTTTGGAATATTTCCATGCTTAGAGGGTGTCTTTCTAGCTGGAGAAATGCACTAATTTTTTTGTTTCCACCTTGTGTAGTGGATAGAAGTGCTATCGAGGAAAGCATCAGAAACAGAGGAATTTTTAAGGATCAGATGTCTGTAAGCACATTTTCTGTGAATGGAGAGCAGAAAATTCCTAAATTGCACCTCCTTGATAACTACAGTGACATGATGAAAAAAACTCATATCTTAGAGGAAAGCAATTTTTTTCGGACACTATGGAAGCAAAAAGCAGAGCAAATCAAAGCCAAAATCCCTGAAAATAAAATTCTCTTGATAAAAGATGTGCAAGAAAACATTTATAAGCCAGCCGTCACTGACTTTCAGAGTACTTATCTGGCCCTCAAAGACTTCTCCATCACCCTTGGGACTGCGCAGAGACATTTTGAGAAGCAGTTTGCAAATGAGAGTCAACTCAAAAAGGAGTTTAAAATTATGGAGATGAGTGAAGGAAAAGGGAATGGAAAAGCTGCCTGGATAGATGCTGCAGTGGAGAAGATTAAAAACTACCTGACCTTGTCTAGAGTGGTGAACACCGCCAAGATGATTGATGAACTGCGGAAGACACTTGAGCTTAATGGAAATTTTCAGATTCTTAACGACCTAACAAAATATGTATGTAGGACACACATAGATATGTGGTTTATACTGAGTGCTCTTATGACTTCTATGTTGGCAGGTCTGAATGGGAAACCTCTACTTTTGTGTGTCTTAGCTTTTAACTAAATCATACCGAGCACAGTGGATGGGATTTTTCTTCTGGAATATAAATCTCTACTGTTGTAGCAGTCTCTCTTTTAGCCTTGAATCTTTATAGTGGACAAAGTGGAGCCAGGAATGTGATTCAACTCACCCTTAATCAGATACCTGGTTGCCTGCAAATGAGCTCCCAGTGCCATTAGTGATGCCCAAGGGCATCTGAGGCAACCATATGCAGCCAATGGATGTGGGCATCTGTGTGTGTCAGCAACTAAATTCTGCACCAAGTGATTTGCAATAGTCAGGGTAGTATTATCTTCTCCAACCTCCATGAAAAGTTTCTGGCAGAACTAAGCATTAAAAACTCCAGTTGTTAAATAACAGATCGCACCATAGTATTCTCTACCAACTCCAGCAGTTTTTCATTTGGCTTCTACATGGGTTTTTTTGCAGATTTCCAAGCCTGGTTGCTCCAAACCTGTAAAAGCTAAAATGTGATATTGCCATAACCTTTCTATTGTGATAGCAATGATGGTGCACTGCATGAGTAGCTCCGAAGGAGCAGCTGAGTATTCTTTAACTTTTTGTACTTCAGATAGCTTTCCATGTTTTGGGCAGGTTTCCCCAGCAATTTAAAATTGGATCAAACTTTGCAAATTCTGTGGAAAGGTCCTTTTACGGATCAGGACTTCAGCGCAGATGTCACACAAGTTTTATATCACAACTCTGTTCCTCTGCTGCTGGGACTTGTACTGAAATAACTAGACTCAGTTTAGGAAATAGATTTGATGAGAGGAATAGAAGTCTGTGGAGAGCTGACCCTTTGGAAAAGATCCTGAGTGACTGATGAAACTTTGGTGTGAGGGGTGGAGGCAGAGCTTACCTCCCCTCTTTCTTTACCAAGGAACATGCATTAGTAAGTCTTGATTGTTTGGGTTTTTTTACAGGAAGAGCAGGAATTTAAGAATAAAAGACTTGATTCTATTACCCAGGAGTTAGTGAAGGTGAAAAATAGCTTGAGTAACCTTCCACAAGAGATGCTAGACTTTTTGAGGGAACTTCTTGAATGCACAAGGAAAGGCTTTGTCTCGTGGATCAAAACCGTAATAAAAGGTGAGTTGTACAGGGATGTATTAGAGTCATCAGATAAGAGAGGCAAAGAAAGGAATCAGTTAGTCCCTACTTGACAAAACAGCCAGAAGCATTGTATGAATCAACTATGTGAACTCCTTAGTTATGAGTCAGCTATGAAACTCCTCAACTATGTGTTTAATTTTTTGATTTTTCATTTTTTGGATTTTTTGTTTGTTTGTTTTGTTTTGTTTTGTTTTGTTTTTCTGTGGGGTTTTTTTTGTTGTTGTTTTGTTTTGTTGGGTTTTTTTTCCAGACAAAACAGAAATCCCTGTGTTTGTGGAGTTGGCATCCATTTCTGCAGGTGAAAATGACATAGATATTGACAAAGTGCGGTTCTTCCGTGATGCCATAGCTGCTTCAGCACCTATTATATTTGACCTGAGACCCACATCTGGATTTGAACAGTTTTCTGCAGCCCTGTCATTCATCAGAGAAGCCATTGCAGAAGACAATAATCTGCCCAAGAAGTTGGTGAGTCTACAAATCCTATGTTGCAAAATTACTTGGAGTTGTACTAGAAGACTGAATTGCCAGAGTCTGATGCCATGCCCTTGAGGAGTCAAGACATCCAAGTGGGCATAGTGGATAATGTAAGACTTATGAGAAATCCATGTTGTTTGGGACTGAAATCCAATTGGGACACCTTAAAAGACCTCACTTGCCTATGTGGGGGCAAATGGAGGAAACACGTTTAGTGTCACATGCAGAAGAAAGTGAATCCAATGCTCTGTATTTTAGGAAAGTCTAGTCTAGCACTGTTTTGCATAATCCTCTCCACTGAAACTATAACATCCTACTCAGAACACCATTTAATTGACACCCTTCCTTCAAATTGTCAAAGAATATTTGCTGGCAGAGAACAGCAGCTCCACAGGCTTTGGCTTTCAGAAAGCTTATAAGATAGGTGCAGATTTGGGTGCAAAAGCTGTACTCTGTCTCTTCAGGAGCAGCAGCCACGAGAAACTTCACTCTTACCAAAATTATCCTTACAGAACTGCCAACTGGTTATTAGGTTTCATTCTGTTGTACTGGGTTTTTTCTTTAACAGAAAGCTTCATGTGATAACAGAGAGTGGATACAGATGGTTCATGACTTTCATGGCTCCATAGAGTGTTCCTCAATCTCTCAAGCCATAGACATCAACAACAGAGGAATTTTTATCATCTCGGCACCTCAAAAATTTAAGGTATTGATTCTTCACATCTTGAAGAGTACTTTCTGAGGGGATGGGGTGGGCTGCCCAAAGAAATTAGAATCTTGAAATCCATTTCCAAGGAGTTTACCAGATAGCCAATAGATCCCTACTCGGGTTGAAAGAAGTATATCACATTTTCCATTAAGCCTTAGTTGTTTTCAAGGCAAAGCGGGATTTTTTGTTGTCCTTATGGAGGAGAGAAAGCAATATTGTAATGCAGAAAAGAACTCACTTGATCACTGAGAAAGTAAAAAAAAGGAAATAGAAAGATTTAAAATGAGAACTGCCACTCCATTGTTCAAAGAGTGTGATGCTTGCAGCATACCCTGAAAGAGCACATTCTGCACAATAGAAGTGGGAAGGAATGACCTGCATCTTAAGATGCAAGAAAAACTTGATGTTTAGCTGTGATATGCAGGGACGTACTACTACTGTTCTTGAAGGCCCATTGCACAACGATGGGGAATTGCATAGAGAGGAGGCAGAGTGGGGCTGATCCTCTTACCTGCTTTCCAGGCTGCTCTTGAGGACTGTGTTTCAGTGCTACTGCCGAAGGACACCACAGAGCAAGCATCTCAGACAGATCAGAAGGCTAAAGAATACAGCCTGGCTCAGCTCACAGAGCTCCAGAACAAGCTTATGTTGATCACGACAAAAGCTGAACAAGGCAGAGAGGAGGCAAACCGCTTCCTGGAGGTAAACCACACCAGTACATAAGTGCAACACCAATATGGGCTTGGAAAACAGTGTCCACAAGGCTTGGGTTTTTTTGCTAAAATTCTTTAATGAAGACTCATCCTTGACCTGCAGCTCTGACTTTTCAGGAACAGAGGTAGCATACTCCCAGTTCTCACATGTAAGGCAAATTATAAATACAGTCATTCCCTTGCAAGGTGATAGTGGCAACTGTAGAAGTCCAACTCTCTGAGGTCTTGGCCTCACCTACATGTTACTGATGTGGATATCTCCATCCAGGCAAGCCATTATTGCTGCAGTGAGTGAAGAGAAACAGGAAACTCCAGGGGTGTGATGGATGTCACTCTAGTGTGGGCACTCACCGCAACCCAGATGCTTCACATACCAAAAATGCCTTTTCCTTATTTCCTATAGAAGCTGTTTATTCAGAAGGTTCTTTGAAGTGAGGTGTTCTCTTATGTACCTGAGGAACCACCTCAACTGCTTGCTGTCTGATCAATTGTAGGCAGTGCAGCACTTCAGTCAGAGATAAAGAAAGCCCACAGGGGCTAAATATCTCAAAGGTGGTGATTCTGAGGGTGAGATACAGCTCATCATCATCTTTAGGGGTAGGATTTTCTTGCTACCTAAGACCATGGAGCTGTCCTTCCTCTATGGACATCCTTCCCCCAGTAGATGTGCTAGTTACCATGGAACCAGTATTTTTGAAGAGTAGCAGAAGTCTTCCAGTGTCATGAAAAACTTGCACTTCTAGAGCATGTACATAAGCTAGAAGCTGTCCATAAAAAATAGGCCAAAACCTTTTTTGTTGTTGTTTAACAGAGTTTAATAGAACTTTGGGAGAAAATGTAATGTGAGAGGTATTCAGTAGTTGTTGAAAACACATGATAATCCATTTTCCTATTTTGTCTTTGGCATGTTACAGATCCTGGAAAAAGTTCAAATGGTTGGAAAGTTGTATCTGCAGCTTCTCAGTGCTGGCAATATCCTCTTCACAGACTGGAAAGCTGACATTTACTGCAATCCCCAACGCAGAATAAAAATTTACACAGAATTTGGAATTGCTGGCATCCTTGTTCAGAGCACTAGACCTGTCCTGGAGGAGCTGGATGGCCTTTGCAAAACAATGGATCACTGCCTGGTAGAATGGAAGAAATATCTGGAAACTCAAAGGGACACCTACTATCATCTCAACCTGTTCACTGCACACCAACTCTTCTATTTATGTAACCAACTGGCCAAATCCCACAATACTGTAATAGAGCCACAGATTCTTAATATGCTTTCTGTCATAAAGCGTGACATTAAAGGAGAAGATATCAAAAAAGCTCTGGAACAAGCCCTCATGACTCCACTCGACTCTGTCAACACATCAGCAGGAGACA
Organism: Mesitornis unicolor; assembly: GCF_000695765.1. Lineage (NCBI taxonomy): Eukaryota > Metazoa > Chordata > Aves > Mesitornithiformes > Mesitornithidae > Mesitornis > Mesitornis unicolor. Next base: position 9,639 of record NW_010174039.1, read on the forward strand.
AGGAGTCTGCTACCTGGCATGACTATGTAATTCGTTTTCCACAGCTCATCAAAAGCCTGGCTGAATCTGGCTATGATACGTTGGTGGCAAAGGCAGCCCTGCAGAGCTGCCTTCCAAAGTCTGACATTACAGAGCAGAAGCTCATGAACTTTGCATTTGAACGAGGCAATGACAAGGAAGAGGTTGAAAATCTGAGCAAATTATATGATGAGCAGCGAGAAGCCTTTCTGCAGAAGTCAAGCAAGTTTAAAAATAAGAACAGAGGTGCTGACCAGGCAACTTTTAGTACCCTTGCAAAAAATGAAATGGCCACCTCCTTTGAGAGTTTGCCATCCATCTGTGACAAGGTGAATCTGCTCTGGGATGCTTACTGTAAAAAATTCACTGGCCTTGTGTCAGACAAATACATTAGCCTGGATGTCTTTGGTGAAACATTGAAGCAATTAGCAGCTACTGAAACCACACGTATCAAGAGAAATTTACCAATAGGCCTTGAAGCTGCAAAACCTTCTCTCATCCTGTGTAAAGAAGAGGAAATGTTACTCTACATGCTGTCCATTTACAGACACACCAAGACAGCACCTTTCCCAACGTACGATGAGGTTCTGGTGTGTACACCCAACACAGAGGAGGAAGAAGTGGAGCTGATTGTTTGGAGAGCTGTTTCATCTGATTCTCAAAACCAGAAAATCTACTGTTTGCTGGGTGCTGAGAAATTAGTGTACAAAGTTGCCAAACACCTGGAGTCCCACTTCTTCCACTTGCTGCAATCTTCAAGAGTCCATGACTACAGGTTCATTATCTTCTGCAATGCCAAAGCTCACAATTCTTATGTTATCACAGCCTTCGACACCTACAAAGTTACTATCCCATGCTACTCTAAGACAGAAATCCAAGCATACTTGAACACACATCTCAAAGTGCCTTATGGGACAGCCCCTGTTGCTCAGGCCTTCGAAGAGCCCTATCAGCAGAACGTGAAGTTTGTATTTTCAGATCAAGCAGGAATGGGTAGGTGTTAATAGTCCTGCTGTAAGTCATGTCTCAAACCAGGAGGCATTGAGAGGAACTTGGCATGCAACTGAAAGCCCTCCACTGTCCTCACATGTGTTTAGTTCTGGGTGGTGCATTTCAAAAGGGATTTGAGGACACCTGGAAAGCGTCCAAATGGGAATAACAATGCAGCCTAGAAAACGTGAGCTCTGTGGGAGATACAGTTGTCCAATCTAAAGAGAAACAAATAATGTTGCGAGTCTCTGGGTAAGAGCAAGAAACAAGACTCTCTCAATGGGATAAGCTAGATCACAGGGTTGGAGTCAATTGCCTAAATAAGCCCAGATGTCCTCTGAAAGAGCATAGACTAGTCCAGCTGGCCTCCATCTGCCATTCCAGTATGGAACAAGTCTTCCATAGGCCAGCAGGATGTCACATGCATCCTAGCATTTCTGAAACCTTTCTAGACATATCTCTTTAGACAGTAAGGTTTTATGACATTTTTTAAGGCACATCTGAGTCAAGCTAGTCATGATCCAAGCCTTCTTGCTATGTCTGTATTGGTCAGTGGGGCTGGAGTGGGGGCACAAGCTCTGTCCTGTGATGGGCAACAAAACTGTGACCACAAACTTGGAGGACATTCCTCATGTGGCTGGGAGATGGTCCCAGGTATTGTTCTAAAGAGGTGGTTGAGACACGGCCAGTCAGTTTGGAGGGAGTTCAGATGTCTGGAGAAAGACTGCCCCAAGCATGTGAAAAGGCAGACTGACTCCAAGGATTATTCTCGGCTGCTTTCTCTGTTCATTAGGGAAGTCTCTCTTTGTGAACAATACCCTCCAAAAGATCCGTGCCCAACTGGGTGACTTACCAGTGGTTCACAAAACAATTAGGCTGATGGAGTCAGAGATTGATTTCCAGTTTCTTCTGGAGGAGCTACTCTCTGTTGAGGAATTTCCGACTGAAACTCAGCCCTTCATCTTCCATATTGACATGTCACCAGCGGTGAGAGTCTTTGTCCTGATAGTTGAACATGGAGTGTCCAAGACCTCATAGGCCTTTTTAGAGGGTATTTGCACAGCCTCTTGTGCTGGCTTATTCTCATCTACAGCAGTAGAAGCAGGTGCTTAAAAGTTAAAGTGAATAACAAGAGATCTGGGTACAGTTTGGAAGCGTTTGCCTTGTTCCATGACCATAGGTGGGGAAGCTGTGTGAAATGGGTCCCATTTCATAAAAGCAATCTTTCCTCCTACAGTGGTATCAATCAAGAGTGTAGGGCACGGAAGGATGGCTGAATTTAAACCAAATGATGCAGACATAGAAACCCCCATACACAAGGAGAAGAAAGGGTGGATTATCGGTCTCACATTCATTCTGGTACCTCTCTGGAAGGGTCTTTGTTTAAACAAAAGGTAGTGGGCTTAGGGAAGAGGTTGAATCCAGATGACCTAGTCCTACCTCAGAAGGCTGCAGAGCACCAATCATCCAATCATATTAACAGTTATGGCTGTATCAGTGTGTGCTAGAATAGCAATCCTGCACAAGGATGGGAGCAAAGCTATATCCTGGCTGCAGGTACTACCACCCTCCATGGGTGGTTGGGTAAGTTTGTTTTGATAGACATTTCTTTCACTAATTTTCAAATGTTTCTTCCTTGTCAGGTGTCAACAGGTCTCTTCCGGCTGCTGGTTGAGCTATGTATCCTAAGACACATCCAGAGTCCCAATGGCTTGGTCTGAAAGTGCAAATCCTCTCACCTTTACTTGATTGAGTACCTGGCAAAAGGGAAATGTGTTAGCAGTACAAGGAAACAAGAGGTATTTCTTTGGGGATTATGTACTCAGGTTAGAAGAATAATAAAGGAGGATGTTAACATAACCAGATCTACACCTGCAGTAAATCTGCTAAAATCCAAAGTCTCTTTTAAAGCTGTGCATAGTTTAGGATCTGTCTCTCCACTGGAGTGATGACTTATCTACACAGAAACAAGCAGTTCCAACATGTGTCTACTCTAGAAAGGAAATGTAAGGCTCTGTGTGGGGTTTGGATTTTTTTCAGTCCATTCCTGGTGTAACATAGACATCTCACTTGTTCAAAAGATAGTAGAAGTATCCCATATGAGAAATGATGGAGGACAGTCTAAAAGAGGAACTTAGGGATGTAATGGAGGGTAAGAACATCCTGAGTAGCCTGGAGAGGGTGAATGGGGAGCAATCATCCACCATTTCTTCCAACACAAGAACCAGTTGAATCAAACAACATTAACAAGATCAACTTAGTACAAAAGAGGATGATTCTTCATGGTATGGGTCATAAATCTGTGAGGATCCTTCCCAAAGGGGCCTGCATGTGCCCCCTTTGACAGCTTGACACAGGTGCAAGGTGAGTCTGGCCAAGTATTTGGAAGGGAAAGCCATTGTGGTTACTAACTAGAGAAAGCAGATGGAGAAGGAGAGTACACTGTGCTGAAACTTGTCTGCTTGGCAGATCATCTGGTGGGTGAAAATAATCATACTTACTCTATTCTAGCTTTTCATTGGACATCCACTCAGGTACACATCATTCTAGGAACATGCGTGCAGGCTTGGACAAATTTGATCTATATATGATTTTCCCAGCTTCCTGACTTGTTTGTGTGCAGAAATAAAGCTCTTGTACTGTAGGAAAATGCAGAAGGTTGGGCAACTCTCCTTATTGTAATCTCTGCACTCCTTATTGATTTTGTTTTAGATGTCCAGTGAAACAGAAGAAAAGTTTCTGGATCTTTTTCCTGCAGTGAAATGTGTATCACCAATGCGGGCACTTGACTTGCTGGAACACTCCAGCTATGGTCGCCTTTCTGAAATGAAAGAGGAACAGTTTGACAGCGACAAGCTAATGAGTGAAGCTTTCCAGAGGTCTTACCAATACCTCAGAAGATATAAGAGGGAGGAAGATCTTGACCATTTCATTTTCACCCCTGAGAGGACTGAAGGAACAAAGAAAGAGTGCCTGAAGGTCTTACTGGAGTTCTGTGGTAGACACAACCCTTCCTGGACTGAGCTTAGCAACTTCACTAACTTCCTAAACTTCCAGCTCAGCAAGTGTGAGAAATCAGTTTTCTGTAGCCCAGCAGTTGGAAAGGATTTCCAGGGGTTTAAAACGTTTGTGGTCAAGTTCATGATCACCATGTCCAAGGACTTTGCCATGCCCTCTCTTGACATCTCTGATGAAAGTATGCCAAGTGCAGAAAATGATGACGAGGAAAATAGCATTATGACACAGTACCAGCTAAGACGAAAATGGGAACAAGAGTCCCACCCCTATATAGTCTTCCATGCAGACAACAACTCCATGGAGTTCTTGGGTTTTCACATCAACAATAACTTGGATGCTATTGATGCCTATTCCCAAGCTGTTTTGGAAAGGAAAGTTATCAAAAATAAACTATATTGCACTTTGAAAGCCCAGCATGTTCCTTTCAATAAGAAGTTTGAAGACTTGTCCAGAACAATGCAGCTAGAGGTCCTCTGCAGAGTTTTTGGTGTGAGCTACATCCAAGATCCAGATGAATCATATCAGTTGACACTGGACAACACCATGAAGATGCTTGCCATTCACCTACGGTTCCAGTGTGGGATACCTGTAATCATCATGGGTGAAACAGGTTGTGGGAAGACAAAGCTTGTGCAGTTCATGTGCAACCTGCAAAGGGCAGGCAGGGACATTCAGAACCTGGTGGTGGTCCGCATCCATGGTGGCACTACCTCCAGGACCATCCGCAAGAAAGTTAGGCAAGCAATTGAACTGGCACACATCAATGAAGAAAGACACAAAGTGGACACTGTACTATTTTTTGATGAAGCCAACACATCAGAAGCTATCTTTGCAATCAAAGAGGTGCTAGTGATCGCAGTGTAAATGGAGAGAAGATTCTCACTAAGAGTTTAAAAGTAGTAACTGCTTGCAACCCTTACAAAAAGCACACCACGGAAACTGTAGAGAAACTTGAAAAAGCTGGCTTGGGGTACCGAGTCCGGAGTGAAGACACAGTGGAGAAACTGGGCTACATTCCTTTGCGGCAGGGGGGGGATCGGGGCCAGCCA
>NW_010174039.1:14744-18083 GCF_000695765.1 Mesitornis unicolor
CCACCGAGCTTATTGCCTCTTGTCTGGGATTTTGGAGAGCTGAATGAAAAGACACAGAGCCTGTACATCAGAGAGATTATAAAGTCCACCATGAAGAACAAGATCGACATGGGAAATTTGGACATCTTTACCAATGTCATTTCAGCCTCTCAGAACTTTCTCAGGAAGAAGAAAGATGAATGCAGAGTTGCCAGTCTTCGGGATGTAGAGCGCTGCATGAATGTTGCGCTCTGGTTTTATAAACTAAGAGACCTGCTATTTCCTCAGATTGATAATAAGTACAAAAAGGAACAGAAGCCAGTCTTCAATGATGCACAAAGAGCCTTGGTCCTTTCTGTGGGAGCTTGCTATTATGTATCTCTGGAGAGCCGCAAAGATTACCTAGAGGACGTTTCAAAATGCTTTTCTGTTCCTGCATTCCTGATGCAGAAAGAGATTCCTGCTGCAGCAAGAGATTAAGCTTTGCCAAGAGGTATTTCTTGACAACCTCTCTGTTCCTGAGGCAACAGCTTGTAACGATGCACTGAGGGAAAATATCTTCATGATAGTTGTATGCATGGACCTACGAGTTCCACTCTTTCTGGTTGGGAAACCAGGAAGCTCAAAATCCCTGTCTAAAACTATTGCTGTGGATGCCATGCAGGGCAGGCTGTCCAGAACCCAGTTGTTCAAAAAATGCAAGGAGATCCACCTGATGTTTTTTCAGTGCAGTCCCCATTCAAAGCCAGAAGGGATCATCTCCATTTTCCGACATTGTGCACAGTTCCAGAAGGGGAAAAATCTGGATGAGTTTGCGTCCGTGGTCCTCCTAGATGAGATTGGCCTTGCTGAAGACTCACCAGAGATGCCACTGAAGACCCTGCACCCTCTTCTTGAAGATGGATGCGTTGATGATGAAAACCCAGAATCTTACAAAAAAGTTGGCTTTGTGGGCATTTCAAACTGGGCCCTAGACCCTGCCAAAATGAACAGGGGTCTTCTTGTATTTCGGACTGACCCTAGTGAAGCAGAGCTAATGGAAACTGCAAAGGGCATCTGTGCTGTACAGCCTCACCTAGAAAGCATTAAGCATTTGTTCCCTTTTCTGGCAAAATTCTACTGCAAGGTGCTAAAAACACAGAAAATTGAGTTCTTTGGGCTCCGTAATTTCTACAGCTTGATCAAAATGATATTGTCTTACACTCAAGATAAGAAGTGCCTCTCTCAAGAGGAGATCATTGTAAAGGCCCTTCAGAGAAACTTTGGAGGCTTGAGTGATAACAATCCTGTCGAGCTCTTCCGAAACTGCATCAGTGAGGTATATGTTCCCCATAACTTGGAAACCAGCCATACACTTCATTTGCTGAAGGAAAATATGAGCAAACAGCAGTCAGGATTCATGTCTTGATACCTCCTGCTGCTGACAACCAACCATGCAGCTTTCCATATCATCCAGATGACAAAGCTTATAGATGCTGAGAACTGTGAAATCATATTTGGCTCTGGTTTTCCACAGGACCAAAATTATTCCCAGGTATGCCTGTCTGTCAGCAGAGTGAAGATGTGCATGGAGACAGGCAGACCTGTTGTTCTTTTAAATATACACAACCTTTATGAGAGCCTTTATGATGCACTCAACCAGTGCTTCGTTAGCCTGGGAGGAAATTACTATGTAGACCTCGGTCTTGGCACCCACAGGGTGAAGAGCCGTGTGAAGGACGAGTTCAGACTCATTGTGATAGAGGAGAAGAGCATAGTCTACACCCAGTTCCCCACCCCACTACTGAACCGGCTGGAGAAGCATTGCTTGGACATGAACACCATTCTGAACTGGCAGCAGCAACAACTGAAGGAGGACCTGCAGACCTGGACCAGGCTGTTTGTCTTCACTGACAGCAGCAAGTTCTCCAATGTTTGGTCCACCAAGCTCAGCCCCAAGGAGCAGGATGTCTTCATCGGTTTCAGCAGTGACACATCTGCAGCTGTTGCTTTGCAGAGTACTCAGAGCAGGTCCTGGGGAGACCTTGAACACTATGAAGAGCCAGCGCTTTCTATTGCCAAAAGGAAACTTGTTCAGTGTGCAACCCCTGACTCCATTCTGCGCCTTAAATACACCCTTCTGGATGATGCCGAGCAGATCCAAGACTTATACTTCCACAAGCAGAAGCACAACAGCCTTGTTAGTGTTTTGGGAGAGACAGTTAACCAGCAGCCAAAGAAGGAGAGGACCACTGGACTCTGCCTGCAGGTACAGGTGCTTCACTGTCGTGGTTTAGGGCTGGTCTGGCCACTAAATCCTGGACAGATGCTCTCTATTAACCCCTCTCCCCTTCCCAAAGGGAAGAGAAAAGAGAATAAGAGAGCGAGACTTTACGGAGTGGAAAATAGAACTAACAGATTTAATAAAACAGTAATACTAATACTACAGGATAATAATGTAAATAGGAAAATAATGAAATATATACAGATATGTACAAACATATATACAAAACCAATATAAAATCCTCCCCCCACCCCCCAATGACGATTATGTCACCAGAGGCTCTGCAGAGCAGGGCACTGGAAAAAGTCCCAGACCAAAGTCAGCAGCAGGTGGGAGCAGGATGCAGGAACACACAAATCAGGATCAGAGGCAGATGAACTAGCAGGGTTCTACTCTGACTTCGGCCATTACAGGATCAAGACGAACAGAAGGGTCCAAGATGGAAGAAGGGGCGAGACCCTTGTGATCCCTTGGCTTTATACCGAGTCTGACGTATGTGGGATGGAATACCTAGTTGGTCAGTTTTGGGTCCACTTCTCCCCCCGCCATAGACACAGACAGGGCACCCATGATGAAACAATTGGCCTTAAGATTATCAGTAGCAGCACATACTGGAAAAACATGCTGCTAGTTTTCAGCAAGTTCAGCCACTTAAAAGAGACTGAGCTGAAAAGTAAAATCACTAAATGGAAAATTAATTCTATTTAGCTCAAACCAGGACACAGTGAGAATTATCTTTATTTCCCAGATGAGGGAGGTTGCCACACAACCTTCATGAACACACTGGATAAGTTCCACTGTTGAACAGTGATGGGCTACTACCTGTTCTCTTTGGCTCCTGCTCCATCAGTTGTATCACACATGTGCCTGGCTGTTGCCTTGTGATCCTTTGTAGCCAGGTGTGCTCTGCTTCTCCTCTTGATACTCTCAGATGTGGTGGATCTGCTGACAGACAGGCAGTGGTCACTAGCTCCTAACTCTGGAGGCTCTGGAGGTTCAAGGCTTAGATACCCAGGGCATCATTCATTGCTTGTAGATAAGTGACAGGCACCACTGGTGATGCTGTGAGATCTCATCAAGCCTTCAGCAGGCATTTA
>NW_010174039.1:18114-26217 GCF_000695765.1 Mesitornis unicolor
GCAGGTCCTGGATCATGCCCACTGACCCCTGACATCTATCTTCAGGAGGAGTTGTCCATGCCAAAGTAAGCATCCTGATCATTTCTCCAGTGACCATCACAGGAGCTCAGGAACCTGTGTTGCATAGAGAAACCTAAAAGGGTAGCAGCTAAATCCCCAAACAGGATCTACAGTACTGGGAGCCCATAGTCTTAGGAGAGAGTCAGCCCAGTAGAGTCACGTGTGGGGACCATGATGCTAGGCCCATTACATTGCATGGAAAGGCTCTTCCAACCCTTAAGGTCCAAAGCACTCATGTACAAATCCCAGTAGGATTCCTTTGGAGTCAGTGCCACACAGAATCTGAGTAATTTCTAAGGATGCAGCTCAAGTCTAAGTCTCTTGTAGCATAAGGAATCAGGTTTTTTCTGGTTTTTAACAAGTCTCCCTTTTTCCCTATAAGCAAGGCACATTTCTGAGTCTTGCTTTTAAGAAGAACTTGAAAATGTCCATAAGGGAATCACTTCAGTTTTCCCACCCATTAGGGATAGTAATACAACAACTATGCAATATTTTCCTGGAACTGATTTCCCTTTCACTGCAGGTTTCTACACATGCAAAGCTTCTAAATGAGAGAGATTTAGAAGAGATAAGGAAGACACTTCACCTTCAAACTAAAATCCACTGCCTCTTCCTAAGCCAGTTTGACACTGAATATACTTTCCGTCAGGAACTCAGGTGAGGAGATTTCCTTCTCACCTTTGTTTGTTAGTTGTATAGATTTGGGTTTTGGGCTTTCCTGCCTGGGAAGTGCTGGAGTCACCATCTCTGGAGGTATTTAAAAGACATGCAGATGTTGCATCTGGGAACATGGTTTAGTGGTGGACTTGGCAATGCTGGTTTAACAGTTGGACTCGATGATCTTAAGGATCTTTTCCAACTTAAACAATTCTATATTTATATGAAAGGAGGTGAGAAGGATCTTTGTTTAGAGAACAAAGGTGGTTTTATGAATAAATCAATAATAGACCATTTCATTGTATGCAGGATTTTTTTTGAACAATCATCAGAAGAGAAATTGCTCCTCATCCAGTTTCACTTCGATGAGCCACAGAGCAGCAGAAGACTTCTGGCTTGTGCCAAGTAAACATCCTTCCTTCATTCTTATTTCCTTCTGTGTTTCTTTAGTCTGGTGCAAAGGCAAGGAAAGATGCAGTGGCCAAATAGTCGCAGGATACAGCACTGGTTTTAGTGACTGTTCAATGGAGTTGTCATGTATCTTTGTCTCTATCTGTGCGTGCACACTTATGCCTATATTCTGTAGCTTAAATTTCAAAGTCAGTATTGCTTAAGGTACTAAGAGAAAATATCCCTAACATCTCAGCTTCTGTTTGTCTGAAAGAGCATCTTCTCCATTCTGGAAGCATGCTTTGTACATCCTTCTCACATTAAAACCACCTTCCCCCAACATGATTGGCTCACATAGCACAGGCTACTCCAAACAGCACCTAACACCAGATGACTTTCAGATTAAAATAGTCAGTAGTCAGCGGGGAGGGAAATTTGTCATGAAAGAGCTTGCTGAGGCATATGACAGAGTAATTGCTTAGAGAGGGTGTAGGGGAGATATATGGTCATAAGTCCTGAAATAGCCAGCACCATTTTGGCTCTTGGCCTTGCCTGAGCAGGGCTGAGCTGAGCTGCTCTCTTCTCTTTTCACCATTGCAGACACACCCCAAGCTGTTGGTCTTTCCAAAAGATCTGGCTGAGCATTGGAAAGGAAGGAGATGATTTTGGGAGACTCTCTGCCCAACTGACAGAGAGAATGTACTTTTTAACTTCTCTGTCCTCATTTCAGGTACTGTATCATAGATGAGAGAAGGAAATCAACAGGCCTAGGCCCATCACATGTTGTGCTGGCCATTCAAGTCCCACGAGTTCTGGGAGGTTGCAGCTACCTGGCATTTGACAGTGGTAAGTTTGAAATAGCTATCTTGGATCAGGGAAAGAAAGAGTGGGAGGGAAAGGAGACATTGTGCAAGGGCAAGAAGAAGGATCCAGGGAACTACAGGCAAGATAGCTTCACATTGATCCCTGGAAAGATGATGCAGCAAATAATCCTGGAAACCTTTTCCAAACACATGAAAAACAGTAAGTGATCGTGGATTTATGAATGAGAAATCAAGTCTGATCAATCTGATAGCCTTCTATGATGAGATGACTGGCTTGTTGGATGAGGAGAGAATGGTAGATAGTGTTAACCTTGTCTGTAGTAGGGCTTTTGACTTTGTCTTCCATAACATCCTCACTGACAAACTAATGAAGTATGGACTAGATAAGTGGACAGTGAGTTGGACTGACAAATAGCTGAAGTGCTGTACTTAGAAGATTTTCCTCAACAGCACAAAGTCCAGCTGGAGGCCAGTCACTAGTGGTGTTACCTCAAGGATCAATACTGAGGCCAGTACCGTTTAGCAGCTTCATTAGAGATCTGGATGATGGGACAGAGTGCCAAAGAGACCTGGAAAGGCTGGAGAAATCCGTTGACAGGAAGTTAATGAAGTGCAACAGAGGGGAGTGCAAAGTCCTGCACTCACTGAGAAATAAACCCAGGCACTAGTACAGGCTGTGAGCTGATCAACTTGAAAGCAGCTTCACAGAGAAGGACCCGGTGGTCCTGGTGGACATCAAGTTTAACGTAAGTTAGCAATGAGTCCTTGTGACAAAAGCGGCCAACATGGCCATCGTTAGGCAAAGCACTATCAGCAAATTGAGGAAGGTGAATCTTCCCCTCTACTCAGCACTGGTGAGGCACCACCTGAAGTTCTGTGTCCATATCTGTGCTTCCTAGTATAAAAGAGACGTGGACATATTGGAACAAGCTCAGTGAAGGGCCACAAAGATGATTAAAGGACTGGAGCATCTTTCATATGACCAGAGGCTGAGACAGTTGAGACAGTTCAGCCTGGAGAAGAGAAAGCTCATGGGATCTTAACACTGTTTATATGTACATGATAGGAGGGCATAAGGAAAATAGAGCCAGAAGCTTCAGTGGGGTCCAGTGACAGAACAAGAAGCAATGGGCACAAACTGAAATACAATAAATTCCATTCAAACATAAGAAAATACTTCTTTATGTTGAAGGTGGTCAAGCACCTTTTGGGTTATAGGATCAATTTCTTCCTTAGTTAATGGATGAGAATTACAGTTAGGGCATTTGTGCCCATTAGCACTGGGAAGATGGAGAGGGGAGAATAGAATGATATGAGAGAAGCACATCTTTCCTCAGAGCAACAAGAAACAAGACGCTGTAAATCTTCCATTTCTTATCTTATTATCCAGGCTGCTGGTAGGCCAGGGCAGTCAAAGTTTTTTGATTTTTTCTGAATGGGTGTGTTACACTGAGGAGAACAGGTCAACTGTTCACAGCAGTTATGTCTGATACTATTTCTGTCATTCTTACTGCCTTCCCAGGTGAATGGATGTTGATCCACTTGGATGACCTGATGCCCCCAGACAACTTTAGAGCCAATCTAGGCCAGCTTGCCAAAATGAGTATTGCTGAGATTTTCATGACCACTTTCCAGAGACATCTCCCAACAGGTAACCAGTCACTTGCTTTTCACACACTACCTGCACAGCTCTCTCTCTTCCTCTGTCCCATTTGCTCCATCTACAGCTTTAAGTACAGCTAGATCAAGTAGTCCGTGGAGACGCTGGCTCTGGGTCTCAGCAGTAGTTACTGTACTCACTATTTTTGAAGTCTGTAGCTCTGCATTTTTTTCCTCCTGGTCTGAAAGCTGTAACTGTACAAAAGCAAGTTTTTCAGTTACAATACAGCAAAATTGGCTGTACTGCTTTAGTATTCAGCATACAGTAGACACATATGTATTTACTTTGATTCCCAGCAAGTCTTTCTGCACACCTTACCCAAGTAAAACCACTAAACATTCCCGATCTGGTGAGTTTCAAACCAACTCAATGCATCCTTGCCATTGTTTTCAGGAGCTATGAACAAAGAGTGGGCAGGAACAGTTGGGGAGGGACTTTACTTCCTTTCCTGACACACCTGCATTTCCTACAAGCTGCCAAGTAAAACTGAGATCTGGTTACTAGGCAATTTTTAGATCAACAGCTTTGCAACCCTTTGTTGACTGTTGAGAGACTCCAGATGCTTCCATTGGATAGGGAATTCAGGTTTCTACATTTTTTACAAAAGTCTTATGAGTGATTGTGATTTCAGGTTCTCCAGAGGAATCTGCTGCCCTTGAAGATCCAGCCAAGTCCAGTCTTTTTCCCAATGAAAATGTATGATTTATTTCTTTTTTCTTATTTCAGCTCCCTGATATACCAGGAAATGATTTAGGAAGCAATAGATTTCATAAGTGTCTAGGGATCCAGTTATGCTGGTCCCTGGTTGGGAGAATGCATTTGCCACAGGAAAAATCATAGAATCATTAAGGTTGGAAAATACCTCTACAATCATCAAGTCCAACCGTCAACCCAACACCACCATGCCCACTAAACCATGTCCTGAAGTGTCACATCTACACGTTTTCTGAACACCTCCAGGGATGGTGACTTCACCACTTCCCTGGGCAGACAGTTCCAGTGTTAGACCACTCTTCAGTAAAGAAAATTTTCCTAGTATCCAATCTAACCCTCCATTGGCACAACTTGAGGCCATTTCCCCTCAACCTATCACTAGTTACTTGGGAGAAGAGACCGACACCCACCTCACTACAACCTCCGTTCAGGTAGGTGTAGAGAGCAATAGTCTCCCCTCAGCCTCCTCTTCTCCAGACAAAACAGTCCCAGTTCCCTCAGCTGCACTTCATAAGACTTGTTCTTAATTGGAGGTCTTTGTGAGTCACACAGTGAGGGTGAAGTGGTCCCCACTCTATAACAGACCAGCACAAGGCCAGAGTAGACACACTTAAGACTTTTGTGAACTTTGGCAAAGCATGAAATCTCTTTCCCCATTTCTCCATCTCTTGCCAGGCCTTTTAACACTTCTCTGCAATGTTGGGATTGATTTACTAGGGATGGAATGATAAAGTAGAGGTATACCTGGGAGTCCATTGTGTCAAGTTAAGTAGGAATTGACAGAGCAAATGCAATGGAGTGTTAGGCAATATACTGACCTCCAATATTTTCCATTCACAGCTCCTCAGCATGGACTCTATAATCAAACAGACCATTCAGAAAGCTGTGATCCAGCTGGAAGACAAGACAGACAACAATCGGTGTGCCACTGAGAGAATCACAATCATTCACAACTTGCTTTTCCAGGATTATAGTAGAGCTACATGTGAGTACAAACCAAGGCCAGAGTAGGTCAGGGTTTTTTTGTTTATTTACACATGGTTGCATCTTGCACATTGCAAACCGTGAAACAGGGGGAATGAAATGAGTGGTTTAATTATCCGTCCTTGTTCCCATCTAGGCCAGCATGAGGGAATGTCCCAAAGGAAAGAGGACTAGGTTTTTTCAGGACCTCCATCTGCTCTCCATGCACCCCATGCTGTGTGTTTTCAGAGTTTGTACTGAAACATCTAGCTTTTCATGTGACCTTTGATAGAGACCTCAGTAGAAAAAAATCTGAGGCAGAGGTCACTTTATAATCCCATGACTATTTTGGAGTCCAAAGCCACCCAACTGATTTCACTAAAAATAAAGGGGAAGGAGAAGAGACTAGGGTAGAATATAAAACCCTTGGATTTATTGTAGAGGAAAACCAAGAACTTTTGAAGAGGTTATTTTCTATAACTGTCTTTACTTTGCCTGAAAACTTTGCTTGGAAACTCTTTGCATTTGAATGTTTTAATCAATGTTGTTTTCTAATTAGTTTCTCGTCGTTTTATGACTGTGCTGAAAAGGAGAATTTGCCACCTCCTACAAGAACGTGAGAAAATAAGCCTTGAGCCAAGGGAGTGGGTTTTCCACAGAGCTGTCTCCAGTGAGTTCATCCTTGAAGACACTTCATTCAGGTAGTTTTACATGTGCAGCCTTCTCCAAGTTTCTAATAGGTCTGTTTCTGAGAGCGTTAAAAGACCTGTGGTTTATGAAGCGCAATACTTAATGGGGCTCAGATATGACAATCAGGAAGGATATTGCTATCTGGTATGTATGAGTTTCTGATAAACAGTGGATTGGTCAGGAACAAGAAACTTGACAGGCCATGTGATCTCTTCTAGGCATGCGCTCTGGATGCATTTAGAAGACATTGTGGCCAATCTGTTTGCCCAAATTCTCTCAGTGGTGGATGCAAACAACAACCTGGATCATCTCTCTCCACTGTCTCCACTCTCAGAACTGTGGCTTCAAATGTTCAAAGAAGAATCATTCTTGAGAATTAAATATACCAGCAAGTAAGAGACTTGGTGGAAAAATACAGTATGTATGTTAGGAAAATAAAAACCTGCTTTCATAATGCAGCCCTCTACAGAAAGAAATGGTAAAACAAGAAGTCTGAAGTTAAGATAAGCTCACACAGCTCATAACTTATCCTTGATAAGTCCTTTGTTTCATGACATTTGAATCAGAACCTTCCAGTTCTCTTAAACCATCAGCTTCTCAGGAACATTAGTAAAGAACTCCAGTTCCTTGGAACAGTGATTAACACAGGGTCCAGCATTTAGAAAATTTGAATTCCCTAAGGTCAGAACAGATGAATCCCATCTGCAGCACAAAATGCATTTAGTGTCCAACTATTACATTTTAACTGATCAGTCAGCTTACTCTGAACAGCAGCTGTGATCAGAGATAAGACAGATGTTGTCTGACTCAGTTGCTGTTCCCCTGCTGTAGTCTTTTTTAGCCTCCCAGTGACAAGTACTTTTTCTGCTCCTGCCTTGTTTTCACTGTTGCTGAGTTTCTTACAAAATATCTTTCTTGGCTTTTTAACCTTTTAAGCAGAACACATGCCAGTGGCAGACAGAAATTTCTCTGTGATACTTCAGTTCAGTACATAGAGCCTGTTATGTTATGTGATTGCTTCTTTCTGTGTCGTTTAAGGAAACAAGATGCAAAGATTTCCGTGTTGTCGATGACTGAAGACCCCAATACATCTGTGTTTTGCCAGTTCCCATTCAGTTGGGTTTTGAAGGCCTACCTGGAGGAACTATGGGAAAAGGTAACATCAGGTTTTTCAAACAGGTAGTGTTCTTTAACCCAGGGAAGCTGATCTCCAAAGTTTCCTACAATAGCCAAAGGTAGTGGTAGGAGCAACTATAACAGTTCTGTTCCCCATCCGACCATAATGACCTAGAACATCTGTTGTGCACTCCTGTTTTCCTATCAGCTTCTATTTTCCATTTACCTGAAATCCCTGTCCTTTCCTCTAGGTCATCCAAAAGTGCCTATGAAGGAACCAGCCAAATTTTTCCAGACATTGATCAAGAATGTGTTGATGCCAGATGGCAGTAATCCAATGATGATGCAGTGTTACACCAATGACTTTCTAAGGATGACTTTTCCAGGGCAAGATCCTTCTGTCTATGAGGTAAATGGGGTTTGGTGGAGGACTTGCTTGAGTGACAGGGCTACAGATATCTATGGTTCCAAGAACTGGGGCAGAAAACATAGCTTTTCATGTTCTGCACACTTCCCAACAACTGTTGGTGCTCAGTCTTAAATCCGTCTTTAGAAAATTTTTTGATGGAGAAGCTTGACCAGAAGTGCTACAGCAATACTGAATGCCATCCTCAGTCCCCTGCTGTTCGTTTGGAGCAAAAATAACACTTTTATTTTATCTGCAGATTCTGTCAAAAGCTCTCCTAGTCAATGCAAAACAGCTGTGCTTCTCTGTGGGGCAGGAAGAGATGAGCTTTTCCCCCACTTGGCTTCATATGGAATATTTCTACCTACGAGAGGAGTACCAACTCTTTGTTGACTTGGTAAAAAGTGATGAGACTGTAACAAGCGAGCTGCAAAAAATGTATGAGAACGACCCGCCAGAAATGGTGAGCAAAAAGGAACAGCTGGTGTTTTGCAGATCAAAGTGACACAACCTGTCTCTCACAATGGATACTAGCAAATACTTAGTGAAAGTGTGTATGAAAAGATTCAAAACCTCAGGGGATCTTTCCTTGGAGGTATTTTCCAACTTCCAGTAATTCTGGA